>NW_026918421.1:0-14465 GCF_032062105.1 Saccostrea cuccullata | reverse complement strand
TACCTTTGCATGTGTGTCTGTCTGTCCGTGTGTCTGTCAGTGTCAAATTTCCAAAGTTTCAAAGTTTCTCAGCAAATACTCATCCCAGATGCTTGAAATTTTAATACAATCTTCTCTGAGGCATGCCATACAATGGGATACAATTTTTTTTCAAATAAAAATTCCAAATTCCTGTTTGTCTGTGGGTGTGTCCATTTCATACATAACAAATTATCTCACAGTTTTCTCATCAACTATTCATAGCATATTATTGAAATTTCAGTACACTCTTTGTCGAGGCATGCCATATGGTGGCATAATTTTGATTTGAATATGATGTCAACTTCCTGTTTGTCTGTCTGTTTGATACATAACAAATTTTCGTCTCAGTTTTCTCAGCAACTACTCATCACAGATGCTTGAAATTTTAGTGCACTCTTTGAGATGAGACGTGCTATACAGTAGGATTCATTTTGATGTGAATCTGATGTCAACTTCATATTTTTCTGTGCATTTCCTCATAATTGAAGTTGTGTATATTAACATGATATTGTTTATTCACATCAGAGTGGGGTATTACTAGTGAGCATTGACTCACAGATTTCTTATGTTAATTACATATTTGGTATTAAAGTAGAGCAGACACATCAAGTTTAGAAAAGTAAAAAATAATTATATATACATTGTAATACATCAATACTGTTGGTATATAAAGGGTTATTTTCACCATGTGTTATTTTTGCCTTTTCACACTTACAAAAACTTTTGTCCCAGTTATATTTCACCAAGTCATAAATTTTGTTAAAGAAATTAAAAATATTTTGTATTTTGTGAATTTGCCCTGTTTTACATTCACAAAAATGGGGATGGCGAAAGGGGTGGAAATAAAATGGGAGAGAAAATTTTTCATGTATATTGTATAGATATTAGGGGGAAGAGTCTCTGTAAGTGTTAAGTGTTGTTAATTATAATATTGTAAATATTTTATTTGAATTTAAAATGAAATTCAGATGAATATTGTTTAGATATTTAAGCTAGGTACATGTAGCTGTAATTTGCAAAGTGAAGTGTGATTTCTTCCTTTTTAAAAATGCATATCAATTAATTGAAAATGCTAATAAATTTTTAGAATTTGATGAGTTATTTTTGTTGATGTTTTTGTTTGTCAACTTACCTGAGCCGAAGGCTCAAGTGAAGTTTTCAATTTCTAATTGAAATTTTTCAATTGTCTGTCGTTGTTGCAATCTAGAGGTACTGTGAGCAATGAGCTTATTGAGGTTCATGCCAGAGGTCAAATTTGGAACAACTCTAGACTTATTCATTTAAACAAATATACAATGAATTTGCAGGCGACGATTTGATTGGTTGATAGAATTTGAACTCTGGCGTGACCTTCAATGGCAGGGGATGACAAATCCCATTGCCCGACGCCCGGGGCTAGTGAATTTTAGGGATGGGCAAGTGAAATTTTATCAACCACTTGCCCGTGGGCAAGTGACTTAATCAATTATGAAAAATAAAATCAATATGTATGCCAATATTCAACTCAGTATTTGTCTTTCTCTTTTTTGAAATATTTATAAAATTCAGTATAAGTTAATGGTAGGGCAGGCAAAAATTCAGGTGGGGCAAGTAAATTTTGACCATGTACTTGCCCTTGGGCAAGTGCCTTAAAAATCTATTTGTCAGTCCCTGTATGGGATGCTGTTAGATATTAATGAAGTGAGTATGCGAGGGGATCTAACATCTAATGTTAATTAGATTGTCGTTGTTGTTGTTGGCATTGGCATCATTGTCGGTAAGTTTTCACATGTTCATCTTCTTCTCAAGAACCAGATTTGCCACAAAGTATCCTTGGGTGAAGAAGGTTCAAGTTAGTTCAAATTAGGTGCCTTTCCATCCTCCATGAGGAGATAATAATGTAATAGCAAGTAATAATGGTATTGAAAAATCCTCTAAAGAACGAATGGGACAGGAAAGAAACTCATGTGGATTCATTGTAAGGTAGTGATTCATAAAATATTTCAGCTCATGTTCATTAAGAGTTCAAAATTTGAAGAGATTAGAGTTAAGATATTCTAAAATTTTGTAATGGCAGAAATGGTGGATGTGTAGTATAAATGATGGAATAAGAGCAACTAGTGAGCTAGATGTAGTCAATTTCAATTTAACTCAAGTATTCAAGATTATGAACTTAAAACATACAGACTGGGATGAAACTTTCAAAATAAAGTAAAATTTGTAAATAAAAAAAAAAGAAATCATAGTGTTTAGGTTCTTATATATATACAAAGTTGAAATTTAAGTTAAGTGAAAATGAATGGAAAAAAACCCTTTATAAATAGAAACAAAAATACTGAAAAATTTCATGAGGTTCTAGAGTTTCACATTTACAAATATGTTATTCCCCTTTGGGGGGTCAACCGACGTAAGGCACTGTTTTCCCTCTATAACCTAACCGACTTTATGGGACAGTATAATGGGAATTAAATTGGTATGATCATGACATTCATGTTAATTATGTTTTTCATATTGCCCCAAACTCTGGCAATACGGGCACAGATGGTAATTGACCGATATAGTTTGGTTAAAAATATTAAAAGGTACCGGGTAACTTGCAAAGGACAGAGTGGGGAAAAATGAGTGTTAAGCCAACAACGGATGGGAGATAACTCTTAGGAATGTGAAATTAGTAGAATCGGTTTAAATAGAGTAGTAAGTGTGTAAAAGCTTGTTAGAAAGGATTGGTAGAGCTGTAAACAGGTAAAAAAAAATATAAATGCAGTAATATATTTTATATTGTATTTTAATAAAATGTGTACTATTAATACATTAAAGCTGCTGGGTGTGGTTGCTAGCCCATTAAATGTGTTGATATTTCTGACTTGGTGATTAAAAATAAAACAGGAGGGGTTTATTTTTATCGGGATCGAAATACCAAAATATTGGTGCCTATTTATAGATTATTAAAATATTACACTACAGATCATAAAGAAGAATGTAAGCATTAAATGTATAAATGCAAGCCTATTAAATTCTAATGATTAAAATTCAACAAATTAAGAAAGATGATATGGTAGTGAGGTATTCTGAATGTTTATATTGCTATGACGTCATATAGCATTAGTTTAGACCACGCAGGGGTGAGGGGAAGATTCAAGATGTCAAACAAATATTTCATTTATTTTTACATATTTATGTTTGGATTGTATGTTGAAGAGTGATGTTGTAGGGAGGATAAAATAATGAAAATAAAAACTAAGGGTTTAAAAGAGCATTTTATAAATAAAGGAGGGGGTATTACATATATCTAGTATCACTCACTGAAAATACAGAAAAACGTGATTCAAATATTCAAAATGAATTTGGAATTAATTGAAGGGGATTGTAGGCATTTAATAATTGTCTATGTAGATCTAGAGTAGCTGGAGTATGAAGGCATTGGAGTGTACATATATATGTTATGAGGAGGCACTGCCCGTCCCCCTCCCCCTTCCACCAAGATACAGTGCTATAGTGTTAGAAAATACATTTGGAGATTGTAAAAAAAAAAATTATGAACTAACCTTTTCATCCATAATTTTAAATGTAGAAAAATCAGTTGGAAAGGTCAATGGATTTAAAAGGTACTCAAAACAGGAAGTTTGGGTCCATAGAAAGGGGTCCCAAATTAACCCTTAAACACAACGTCATTGGATATAATTAGTGTACTAGTGAAAAGAAGCTAATAATAGACCGTGGTCCATTTTTATTATTTGGTATAAAACAGCTAATAATGTACCGCAAGGGACTGTGCGGTCTAAAGTCTGTCTTTATGAGTGTTATATGCATGCAAATAATACTAATAAGTTTGTTATAGTATCAGCTAATAAGTATCGGATCGGGTGGACAAACAGTGTCCGCAGGATTGTAATGGCAATCAATGTCATATCGAGGACGGGCATTGCTACAGCTGCAAAGATGGCTGGACGGGAAATAAATGTCAATCACGTAAGGCATTTAAATACCTAGATAAAATTACTGTTTTTTTTAATTGGAAGGGGGGAGGGCTTACAATCTACAACGTCACAAGCCACTGTTGTTTGAGCTCATTCCTTTACCTCACATTTGAATTTCTTTGAATTTTGTCAACACACTTTTTTTCGTACAATTTTGATGTGATCCAATTTTAATCAGTAAAACTTTACTACATAATCAGTACACATGTGACTCTTTTGTAATGTTTTTTTTTAACAAAAGGTGTTGCCGTTGTTACATATAGTTTACTTCAAGTCCACTTCACCAAAAATTCAGATTAAAAAAAACGCTAAAACACATAGAGTTTCAGTCTGAGTTGAATTCAGTCTGGAACTAAAATACATAAATCCAGGTATCGGTTGTGCCAGCATCGTCTCAAGCCACGGTCCAGAGTCCGCATACAGCTCTCTCCAGAATGGGAGAGGATCGTACATTTTGGCCGTGGTTTGCGACGACGTGGTGCCAGCTACTGATGAATAAATGGAAATCTTTCAAACTACTGTCCCCTTGTCCAGTATTTTGATCTGTTACAACTTTTTTCACATGTACATATTACTGTAATGTAAAACTTTAAAAGAATGTCTCTGACAATTAAAAACCATCAGAGCTACGTCTAAATCAGAGACTTTTTTACTCTTCTTGTTTAAGTTCAAATATTGTGGCTTTGTCTTTGAAGAAGTCAGCAAATAAATGGGGGGAAACTATACTGTTCCTAATGGAATGATTTTGAATAATTTCAAAAGATTCCACATAAATTGATCGCAGATCGATCTATCTATACAATCGTTTACTCTTTTTATTTCTTGTTGCCATGTTACACATGTACAATGCAGCGTGTCCCTTTGGGAAATACGGATCTGGTTGTGATGAGAGTTGTATAGGACACTGTCTGAGAAATGCCACGTGTAACCCATTCACCGGTCTGTGTGAGGAGGGGTGTGCCCCGGGATGGAGAGAACCTTGTAATATACGTAAGTTTAACATCTTTAAAAAGTTGCACGATAATCAAACGCCTACTATTTTCATAGTTTAAATTTTAAAGAGGATAGGGTTACGAGATCCAATAAAACTTATTTGCAAGTTTCTTCCAGATAAAACCGTTGCACTAAAAGTGTTTTATTTTACATTTGAAGCCTGTGCCCCAGAATTGTACGGTGAAAACTGCTCTAAACCCTGTAGTAAGAATTGCTTGAATGGTAAATGTAATGCTAAAGATGGTACGTGCAGCAGCGGTTGTAAGTCAGGATACATGAATAGCATGTGTAACCAAGGTAAGCTCGCATGAACAAAACTGTAACCAGGGTAATCTCGCCTGTAGAGGACGGGTAAACAAGGTAAGCGCGCCTGTTGAGAACATGTAACCAGGGTAAGCTCGTCTGTAGAGAGCGATAAACAAGGTAAACTTGCCTAAAGAGAACATGTAACCAGGGTGAGCTTGCCTGTAGAGAACGTGTGACCAAGGTAAGCTTGCATAAACATGAACTAGGGTGAGCTTGCTTGAATAGAACATGTAACCAAGATAAGCTTACCTGTAGAGAACGTGTAACCAGGGTGAGCTTGCCAGAATAGAACATGTAACCAAGGTAAGCTTGTCTGTAGAGAACCTGTTACCAGGGTAAGCTCTCCTGTAGAGAACCTGTAACCAGGGTGAGCTCTCCTGTAGAGAACCTGTAACCAGGGTAAGCTTGCCGGAATAGAACATGTTAAACTGCCAAACCATTTATAAATTCATTATCTTGGCTTGCAAACGCATAATTTTTTACTTTGACTAGGTTAAAATAGAATTCATGTGAAAAAAGTAGACTGTTGAGGGGAGGGGGTATTGCTATTGTTCCCCACAGAGGTTTCCACAAAGAATTTACAGAATAACAACAATTACATGCATGTTGTTCTGCATGCAACATATTAAGAAAGTGAAACATTTAACAAAATTTGCTCAGAACAATAGACTAACTGAATGCATGTGCAATAATTGTTCGTGTTTGAAAGCAAATTTGTGCTTTATGAAAACTTGAATGAATTTTAAGCATGAGTCCAATTAAATAATTTGATTTTGACTGTTTGTTCTAGTTTGTTCTTCTGGGTTTTATGGAAGAGATTGTTTACAAAACTGCAGTGGACATTGCTACGGAAATAAAACATGTGACCCAGTAGATGGTACCTGTAAAATTTGTGCAGAGGAATACATTGGGAAGAAATGTGACAAATTAAAAAGTAATTGGAAAACTTTTCAAAAAAAAAAAATCTTCATTTATGCAGCTCACGTAATTGCAAGTTGATTTTTATATTACATATAATAGGAAGAAATTCATTCAAAATTGACATCTCATTCCAAACTTATCAAAACGAAATATAGGAATAAAATTCATCAAATATATAGAGGTATGTACAAATTCTGTACAGAAGCATGCTTTCTTAAGAAAAGACCAAAAGCAAAACGCAATTGTATTGTTTGTAGTGAACTTGTCTATAAAGCATTTCGGTCAAGATCCTAAAATGGGGTAAAAATAACAGTGATCGATCTCAAGAAGTCTACAAGCAATAGAATATTGAACGGTGCATAAAATACTGACCTATAAACTACAACTTGTCAAATATTATAGAAAACATAGTTAACGATTTATTCATCCCAGTCTTAATGTCATCATTTTTTTTGTTATAGAAAGAGAACATCGACTGCGGAATTCAGACCATGTACCCCTGGCTGTGATAGTGGGTGTTCCTACATCAGTTATAGCACTAGTAGCCATAGCTGTCACATGCACTTGTTACAGGTAATACACGTAAAATTCTTAACTTAGCAGATCAATCAATTATTTTATTTCAGCTGTACTTAATAATTATATTTTGTTTATTTTTATAACACAGACGAAGATCACTCAAGAGTCTTGAGAATTCGCAGGCCACAAGGAGTGACGAAAACTTGAAAGAGTCCGAGTTTACAGATGACTCACATCAGTACGAGACATTAAATTTTTCTCAAAAGCATATATAACATTCATCTTTAAGATCATCACAAGTTACAATATTTTCGTTAAGTTTTAAAGATGTAGTGCTTTCAGAAAATATATATCAATACAAATAAAGTACATGTTCAATTAAAAAACTAAAAGGAATCATAATGTATCACTTCACAATGTATTTTTTGTTATCACAATAACCTTAACCCTACGTAATAACTAACGAGAGTAAAGGTAACGGTTTTTATACAAGGAAGAAATGACTATGCCATTTCTATTTGTTATTTTTAAAGTGACACGATGTACATGTACTTTATATAAATTTTACTTAATGCAAATGTATGTAGATACGAATGTTGTACACTACTTAAGTTCTCACTTGGTTTGTATGTAAGTTGATATTTATGCTGTACTGAATTTTACATATAGTATACTCTGAGTCGTTTTAATTCCACGGTGTCAAAATTTCAAGATATCTCAAAAAGTACTGATTGCGATGGTTTTAATTTCACGAAGCAAGAAATCAATTCAAATCTAAGCATTTCAACATTTTTAAAAATCAATAAAACCATTCACGGTGGAATTAATTTCCTGGAAAAATGATAAATCCAAACATAGTGAAATAAAAACCATCATGATTATTTGCCAATTTACAGTATATGTATGTATTAAACTATAAAAGCATGTTGTCTACTTTATGTGTCAATTAAAAACTGACAACAGAACTTTTCTGGTTGTAAAAATCAGGATGGCTGTAGAAAGAAATAGAACACTTGGTTTGCCTCTTAGGTAAATGTATTTGTCCTCCATGACGAGAACTGAAAATGACATAAAATGCTTCTGTACAACACTCTAAACATGGCCGACAGCTGGAGCCATAAATAAAATCAGAGTTTTCTTATGATGTACATCTACACAAGAGCACAACAAGCGTCCTGTTATGTTCCAAACTGCTCACTTTTTATTTCTGTTAAATGTGTCTAAAAGTCTGCAGTTCATACAGTAAAGTCCCATATCAGCACCACTACTCTGAAAATTGAGAAATAGCAATACATTAGTTAAAGATAAATATTATCACTCTTGCTAAATCTTACCACTAAACTGAATGTGCACATTTCTATAAGATGAACTTTGCATAAATTACTTTTAATTAATCTTCTTCAAGAACTTTAACATAGAGAAGCACATGGAAGTCAATTTGAAAAATCTATGACTTGCATTTGTTTTAATTTTAAATTTAAATATGCTAAAATTAGATCCCATTTCTAGTGCTTTTTTTCCCAAAACATCAGTTCAAATATCATTAAAATATCAATTCAATTAGAAATTTACAATATTTCTTGAATGTAGCTAAAAATATAGATTTGAGTGAATAGTCATTTGCTGCAGTTGATCATACATACCTCAATCCCCGGCGTCATCATCTTCCTCTCCGTCACTGTCTCCCTCTTCCTCCCTTCCCCCATCTCCACCAGTGTTCCTCTTCTTCTTGTCCTGTTAAACAAAGAATAGTTTCATTTGTGCATTACAAAAGATACTTTTATCCACAGTCTCCTCTAATTTTACATTTGCCTACTTTTCCATTAGAGCCTTAAAATACGGGATAAATAAAGTTGAATGTGATTATGACGTCATAATAGATCTAGCACCAAAAAGTTAGTCTAAATATATTTACTAAATCTTGAACTTAAGGGTCCTCCACACCATGTGACTTGTGACGTATATAGAGAAAAAATAATTTTACTTCTGGTTTATCTAGTTTTATGGATGAACGATTTGGCCTAGCACCGTTTGTAAACAATGAACACATGGTATGGTCTTGGAATGAGCGATGGACAAAGATGTGCGTTTTTTTTAAATAAAAGAACAACAGACGTCTTGGATTATGTTACATAATAATTTGGAAATAACAGATACCTGGTATGACGAGAAACGTTTAGGTTATATATACTTTCAGGCTAATCAACCGAGTCTGTTTTCACTTTGATAGTTGAAATTTCGGCACACTAATTTGTGCGTTTCAATAATACATTATCTCATTGTGTGTTTATAAATACTGATAAAATAGTGTTTGTTTCAAGTTTTCCTCTCTTATATCTGTCCAGTTCAGTGGCCAGTAATTACTAAATATAGTATGGTGACGTATGCGGAGACTAGCCAAAGTTTTTGAGTCCCGAGCAACAGGAAAGATAACTCCAAAAAGGAACTTTGATACCAAAGATTTTGAAAATTTTTTTCTACATCATTGCATTTAATTTTAATTCAATTTTAAGATGTAATCTAATTTATTAATGTTTCTTCTCTACAAAAGGAGTCCTTATTGATTTATCTCGAGATGTATTTTAGACAAAATGAGTTTTATCTACTTTTTATAAATAAAATAAATTTCTGTAAAAAATATGTTGATCAATAAAATTAAGTTTTTATGATTATTCTGTGAGCTTAAAGTTAAACAAAAGGGTAAAACAAAATTTGTTGTGCTAGGTATGAAAACGCCTTGGGAAAAAATTCTTGAAACAAATAAAATAATTATTTTAAAAAATCAGAATAAATTACATTTTAATCCCTGGATAGTTTTTAAAGCTTGATATGCTTGTTAAAAGTAATGCTTAATAATACGAGAACATAAGCTGTGGGTGTGTGGAGGACCCTTAATTCATGATCACAGAGAAAAAATGTCGAACTTGGGCATTACAAAACCTTTTATCAAGGAAGTCCTCTGATTTTAAAACTGCAAAATTCTTGCAACAAGTTCATTCAATATAACACTAAGATGATATGATCTAGTACTGATCAATTCTAAATGCCTCTTCCACTGGTATTTTATCATTCTCTCAGAACAGAAACCCGACTTGTATACACTTACCCTGGGTCCCCCGTAGCCTTTCCCGTGTCTCCTTTTCCTGTTTGCCTTAAAGCGATTGATACTGTCCGCTCTTTCTTTAAAAATTTTCCTCCAATGATCCATTTCTTCATCTCCTAAAATTGTCATTTAATTTTTTCACATGAAACTTTTTAGTGGGCAATTGACCTATTTTACATTACATCTGTTAAGAAGGTAAACTTGCTGATCTTGCACAAAGTCCTTAGAACAAAATTCCTCCACTATGTTGCGGGGTTTTCTGAATTTTATCTTTTCATATTTATATATTTTGGTTAGCTACTTGTCTGCTAAAATATTAATGGTTGTAAAAATTGTACATCTGTAATCAATGAGAATATCATTTGTTGTTACATATTCACACTAACAATTACATAGAATTTTCTGCAAGCTGTATAAGAACAGTACCTTCCAGAATTCTCCCTTCTAAAACAAGGTTTGAAATCTCAAGTTTGCCATCGTGGTCTGCCATTGCTTTCTCTAGTGTTGTTTTTGCAGTGTTGGCTTCTGTAAATCTGACCCAGGCCTAGACAAAAAAAGTTTTATGATACACAGTACTGCATACAGGTAATGAAAAGGGAGAAGAAGTTCCAAAACAAGTTTTTTTTTTATAAAAATTATCTTTGTAAACTGGCTGTACTGATACGTACAAGTTTAAGATTTGAAATAAAAAATTGCTTGAAATGAAATGGCATGTTTAAATGCCTTTCAATGTTTTTTCAAAGTCCCTTATCATAAATGGACTACATGTATTACCATCAGTAATATTCAAGATGAAGTGTTGGATCTAGCTTTTGTGGTAGATGTACACTATATTTTACAAAGTAAACACACAACAATGTCCATATATTTTATACTCTTCTATTTTCTCTTATAGACTATGATGAGTACCTGGTTGTCGCCTTTCTCAAAGTCTACCCAGGCAACAGGTGTGTAGTCTGTGAAGTAAGTTTTGATATCCTCCCTGGTCAGTTCCTCCCCGGTAATACCTGTCAGGTGTAACACGGCACCAGGTGTGATAGAACCAGCTAGTTTCTGTCAAGTTTGTAAAAAATGCTTTAGTTTTCAAATGACAGAATAGAGATATTTATATCTAAGAAATAAAGTTCACATTTTTGTGAATGTTGAAGGATAATTTCCACATTTGAGAAATATTGCATGAAATATAAAACTGAGGCATTTTATATATTTCAAACAACGTTTTGAGACCAAATCGGCTGGACAAAGGTCATTCCTGAACTTTGATTGGAAAGGATGGAGGATAATTTTTTTTTCTTATTTTAGACTAATAAATTTGGTATCATTTAGAAAACCAAAAACAAAAATATTTTTCGGAGAATAATTTCAGATAAAAAAATGATATGGGACAGAGTGTTAGTTGGAAAAAAAACGCTAACCTTTGTTTCTTCTTCCTCCCTTCTCTGTTGATCTCTGAAAAAATATTAAATTATTGTTAAAATTTATTAACATATCATTTGTCCTGCAAGCGATGATCTATTGGATCAGTTTAAATATCACTAAAAACTTTTATGTCAATTAAGAAAATTGCTTTTAATCAATATGAATGCAAAAACTTTTCAGAGATGTTTTCATAAATATAATAAGAAATATGCTTACTCTTTCTTTTTACGTAACTGTTCCAATTTTTTCTGCTTTTTCTCATCCTCTCGTTTTTGAAAATATTCTTGTCTAAAATTATAGAGGCACAACAATCAGGCATGAAATATTTCAAGAAAAACTATATGATAAATCTGTGGAAAATTCTTTTATCCTTCACTTATCTTAAATATTCTTAAATCCAGGATTCAAAAACATTTTCACATAAATGTTAAGGCAAGACAGACAATTTTCTGACAATGCTGCAAAAAAAAAACACACTACAGTTGGAGAACCTTATAACTTACTTTGACTTTTTGATAAGGACTGCATCTTCATACTTAGATTCAGGTTCTGCTAGGAACTTCTCTGTATCCTCTTTTTTATGAAATGTGATAAAAACCGATCCCTGTAAATCAGTACAATATCATTAAATCAAACAAATTAATCAGTAAAAATATACTGTTTACAACATACAGGTATACTCCAGGGAGATGTCAAATCTTCCATCCTATAATCCCTGTTTTATCAAATGATAAAAAAATTGTTTAATCTAAAGGAACTTTTACAAAAGTTAACATTAAACTAAAGGCACTGTGATTACTGAGCTCACAAAATAATACCCCTGACTGCCATGTAAAATGGTTGTGGTATGGACAGGATGACAGACACACCGTCTCTTTTTAAGCCTCAGTGGGGGTGTAACAATAATTTTATCACTCTAAAAATTATGCTCTCACTTTTTATACATATGAAGGTGTTGATTATCTCGTACAATTTTAATACTGTATACAGGGAAATTTTCGCCCCCATGTTATTTTCGCCCCTTTTGCCCTTATCTCATTCGGGCGAATTTAAAACGGGGCGAATTCAAAAAATTAAGTATAATTTCTTAAACAAAACTATGATTGGGCGAATTTAAAATGGAGCAAATTTGTTTTACAGTGTAAAAGGGCGAAAATAACACGGGGCGAAAATAACCCTATATACAGTATATTGATATTAATATATTAATAAATATATAAACCTAAACCAACTTTAAATTTCTTCTCCTGGTCTCTTCTCATGTATACTGTATCCACTGGTGCTATCTTCTCAAAGTAAGCAATTAATGTGTCCAGTGACACATTCAATGGAAAGCCTTTCTGTAATGAGATTTGCATCACAGATAATTTCAAACTCTGAAGTTTACACATAAACATATTAAAACAAACTTGTACATTGTATGATTTGTATTTCATATGGCAGTTAACATCACATCAATATTATATTCTACATAACTTTTGATGCTAATTACTAGTAACCTTTAATTAACAAGTGATATAATAGGTAGAATCGGATACTGGTACATACAACATAAGCAGATCTGTCGTTAAAATCGTTCCTTCTTTCCTCTGTGTTCTCTGGTATAGGAATGTCAGGATTACGACGGATGAACACATTGTCCTTGCTAACCTGAAATGGAGCCAAAAAAGTCTACCTTATTTCATTGATTTGCACAAGAATTTTACAAACAACTGTAAATTAAGTAACATATTTATTTGCAAGAGGTATAATTTTCAAGCTGTGAGGAAAAATTGGGAATGTGGTGATTTGTTTCACAGCAAGAAATACATTTAAGATAATGGTTACTGGTAAAATTTCTTCATTACCTGAATAAGTCCTGAGTCAGATTTCCTCAATGCTGTGGCGATGATTTTGTGATTGGTGGTAAGTTGTTTCAGTCGATTGAATTTTGTCATTGTGGCTAAAGATACCCCTAATATTCGTCAAGGAAACTAACATCTCTACTCTATTTAATGATTCATATGAACTGACATATTCCAATGTAGGCCTTTCAAAATGTGCCAGTACCCTATTCTTTTACTCACACTAAATCATAATTCTTCTGATCCAAATATTCATTGGAGAACAATTTTACAACATATTTAAGTAAAATTTGCTCATGTTGCTACCATCGGGAACCTCTTATTTTTGAAGAAGTACCACCTGTTTCTATATAATCCTTCTGAAAGCCTTGCTGATGATGTATGTCCTTTACTGTATCTAAATGTCTAACTATGATTCAATAGTACTTGCTATCCTTTCAATTTAAATATATGTAAACCTATTCAATAGGAATACTAATCTGTGTTCTAAAATTTTGCACTTTTTTCTCAATTGATATATAAGATATTTATCAAATCCTTCTTATGTATAGCAATTGTTTTCAAGATTTTGTTTTCTTGGTTTAAATATTTAACTACTATCCTAAAGAATTATTTGTTAAGTTAAAAAGGATACACCCATCTTCTAATTTCATCTCATCCTGAAGAAATTTGTCCCTAGGTAGATTTATATCTCCAAAGTAGTACTTGAAAAAAAAACAACAAGTGTATATGATTGTCAGAAACCTCAGTAGTATTTTATTGAGTTCAGAGTTAACAATATTATAAAACCCTTCGCTTTTGCTATTATATAATATGCATAAATAAAAATGATTGACTCTAGAGATCTCAGCAACATATGTTATACTACAGCTCAATCAAGAATATGATGTAAAATCACATATTTTCGTGGGGTCAAATTTTCGTGGTTTGAGTAAAAACTCTTGGTTGGTTGGGATTTGAATTCGTGGACAAGAATTGGTAAGTAGTTATCAGGGCTCGACATTAACTTTTTTTCCTACTTGTCCATTCGGACAAGTCACCAAGATATATACTTGTCCGAACTTCAACTTCACTTGTCCGAAAATTTTTCAATGAATATCTTGTTATGTCAATTACTTAAAAAATTAAAAAATTAAAAGTGCTTGATTTACAAGTGTTGTTATTGATAAATAAGACAAACACATATAAAACAAAATCTTATCTAGATTTCCTGTCCTGACAACAGCATAAATGTTCGCAAGTGAATCTGTAAAATCAATCAAGTATGTTTTAAACTCACAAACGTCATAAGATCCACGCCATGCAATAGTATGGCTGCAATCAATGAACATCGATCCCGATCAAGTGTGAACTTACATAGCGATTCATATCGGGATCGAAATT
>NW_026918420.1:0-14301 GCF_032062105.1 Saccostrea cuccullata | reverse complement strand
AGTAATTTTTCTCCTGAAATCAATACAAAAAAAAAAAAAAAAAAAAAAAAAGAGTTGGGTTCAATTGTATTGGACGGGCTGCCAACATGTGCCTATTCACGGGCGCGATCCCACTACTGCAGAACACGGGGACTTCTGCCTGCTGTGTTTCCACCCTGGGCCGATACGTCCCTCCTTAGACAACCTGGACACCCTGGGCTCCCCCGAGGTGACCATATTGATGCCATGCTTAGTGCGGACGCCCGATCGACATAGGTCACATGGGAGCAGGACTCCCGCCCTCAAACCGTCCACCAACCCTGACCTCCAAGTAGCTAGATTACAGGAGCACGCCACAACTCCCAGTCGATAACTTCATGGATTAATTTTCCTGATAATCCTCATATCTTTGTTTTTAGATTTTTTTGTCGTTTGAATCAAATAAAATTTTGATTTTTCATTTTTTTTCCAAATTAAACAAATTAATATTGATGCAAAACGAAGCACAAAATGAATTTTTATAAAATTTACAGCAATATGGTATTATGGTGACGTAGATGCACACTTAATATCATTATGGACACGTGTCTTATCGCCAGTGGCTATTGTTAGAGTTATAGTTCAGTAAACATCGATTCATATGTTTACGCTATTCAAGAACAGTGAAGAAAATGTCCAATTAGTTCTTTGCATGAATGAATTGTTACTTCAACTTTCAGAGTGAAATCCATTCTTAATAAATAAAATGTCATGAATACATAATCAACTATTTTTGCAATTTTAAATATAAAACAAAAATTGAAATTTTTCTTCAATTTAAATATAATGAACCTGATCTTGATTTTTGTTATAGAAAAACATGTTGAATTGCATCATTGAAAGGAAGTAAACATTTTTAAATTTAAATACTTTGTTTTCATTGTATCTCAAAAAGTGGTTTAAACTATAAAATGATTTGACTCAATGAAAAGACGAATATTCATCCGTAGTAATGTAAATTCATGGATAAGATCTAGAGGTATCCACGAAATCCACCAACAATAAGTTTGATTACCATTCGTTTTATTCACTGACAGTTATTATACATCATTTTACTTATCGAAGCATTTTTATAATTAATCATATAAGATTGGACAATTAAAGGTGTTATGGATCCCTCAAGCTCTGCTCTCACTCTTATTTATATAAAATTTATCTTCAATCTTCTTTTTTTTTTTTTTTTGCTAAAAATGCTTTTCTGACTGATCAAAGAGCTATAACTCTAGTTAATGTAATTATCGTTAATGCTAACAGTAAAACAATTGGAACAATAATGCAGAAAACTATACAACTTATATGAATATGTGCATCCTTGTCTTTTTTTTTTATCAAAAGTAAATATGATTATCTCTATATTTACTCTCAGTTTTTCTTAATTTTTACATTTAAATACTAGTATTTTTTTGTATGATCTCGTAAATTCCTAAATATTTAGCTATAAATTTCAAGTAAAGAAGTCACCTCCATCCGATCTCAGTACTCGTGGATGGAAGAAATGACACTTAGATGTACATAACCGAATAATTTTTAGGTTTCTTAGAAGAAAACTGTCCAGGAGTCAAAAAAAAAAGAATACGTCAAGTTGACTTTTTTGGCATATACATGTATATATTCAATTTAACCCGTATTTAATTTCAGTATTTGATATTTATTGAATTATTATTAAAATAAAAATGAATCAACAAATTGCGTGACTTTATGACATCATCCAATAACATCCAATAAGTTCTTATTCTGAATTTCGTGTTATTAAATTGTTATTGAACAGAATAAATTGACTGAAATGAAAATTGAAAGTCAAATTTTGATTCTTTTTCTTGAAATTAAACGAAAAAATTATAATAAGAAAAGGGCATTTTAAGTAGGATTTTGTTTAAAGTATAAAAGATTACAAAAATTAAAAAAAAAAAAAGAATTGGGTTCAATTGTATTGGACGGGCTGCCAACATGCGCCTATTCACGGGCGCGATCCCACTACTGCAGAACACGGGGACTTCTGCCTGCTGTGTTTCCACCCTGGGCCGATACGTCCCTCCTTAGACAACCTGGACACCCTGGGCTCCCCCGAGGTGACCATATTGATGCCATGCTTAGTGCGGACGCCCGATCGACATAAGTCACATGAGAGCAGGACTCCCGCCCTCAAATCGTCCACCAACCCTGACCTCCAAGTAGCTAGATTACAGGAGCACGCCACAACTCCCAGTCGAAAGCTTACTGGATTAATTTTCCATATAATCCTCACATCTGTGTTTTTACATTTTTTGTCGTTTGAATCAAATAAAATTTTGATTTTATCTTTTTTTTTTTAAATTAAACAAAAGTATATTGATGCAAAAGGACACAGAAATGATTTCTAGAAAAATTTATATTAGCAATATGGTACTATGGTGACGCACCTTATCATTATGGACACGTGTCTTATCGCCGGTGGCTATTGTTAGAGTTATAGTTCAGTAAACATCGATTTATATGTTTACGATATGCAGGAACAGTGAGAAATGTTTTCGAATTAGTTCTTTGCATGAATGAATTTTTACTTCAACTTACAAAGTGAAATCCTTTCTAAATAAATGTCATGAATACATAATCAGAAATATTTACAGTACTTTCTTGCATTTTTAAATGAAAAGATCATGGAAATAATTCTGCAATTTAAGAATAATAAGCCTGATTCTGACTTAAGTTATAGAGAGACCTGGCATTATTTTGATGTATCAGACTTTAATTTTTTTATAGCGTCGAACTTTAGCTCGATGCACATCTAGCTATGAGGAAATCTCTGACTGCTCACCGCTTTGATCATGCGCCAAATAATATAGTACTCGAACCAAGACCTTCATGTATCTGGCGTAGGAATATACATGCCGATTTTTGCGTTTATTCCATAAATTGCTTGAAAATCAAGCAATTTCAACAGTTCTGTAGATAGTTGCCAACTCACCCACTTTCGTCGGGTTACTTTTCGACCCTTAACCTGATTATTTTTATGACATGGCGGGTCATGCTTATCGCCCGGTTTTATACTTTTAACTTCCAGTTACAACCCAAGCTTGATCTACGTAAACAATGCCAATGGCTATGTGCAATAGGCCGGTAAATTATCAGTACAGGTGTAAACAATTAACTAGTATTGTTTAGACAAATCAAAATTTAAAATGGCTTCCGATAAAACAAGACTGTTATCAGGACCAGCAGGAACAAATTCAACAAAGAGAAAGAGAAATGATAGTTATGTACATGTCAAGGAATCTCTGAAAACAACTTTCATTACATAAAATAAAGTGATCGAAGGCAGTGTAGATCTTACTGAACATTTATTACACATTGCACAAGTTAATTAAATTAATTAGGCCTAAGAGAGAGGAAAAGTAATTTCAAACCCCCTAAAATTGGAATTTCAAGTTTAGCACCAGGGACCTATATATATACTAACCCCTGCACAAGTAACAATATAAAAGCAGGGGTTAGAGTCAGAAGAATCTCGGATTAATGAATTGACTGTTTTATTTCATATATAAATGCTCAAATCAGGGTATTTTATCTACTAAGCTATATAATTCTATGGACATATGCATGCTTTTAAACATGCTTTGAAATCCAGTAATTTCACAGTTTCAATGCCATATCTAAAGCGCGGCGCCATTGTGGCCCTTCAGGCCTTTGATTTTTTGAATGGTTAAGACTATAAAATGATTGAAAATAAAAACATGAGAATTAATTAGCATTTCTAATGTCAAGAGAAATTAACTGATTGTTTGCCAAGGGAATAGTAAAAAATAAAACAGGTGTATACACAGACTTTACTCACTGAAATTAAGATTGGCAATGTATATTTGATGTTTGATGAAGAAACATTAACCCGCGTACTGCATAATGCATTCGCATTTTTAAATATATTATATTCAAAGAAAACTTTAAGGTGTTATATCCCTCAACCTTTGTTCGAACTCTCATTTTTACAAAATTCATCTTTAATGTATTTAAAAAAACGCTATTCAGACAAGTCACATTAGTTATCAAAGAGACACAACTCTAGTTAATGTCATTATTTTTGTCCTAACAGTTAAAAAAATATGATCAGTCTAAAATAACTCTCCTTTTTTGCTCATATATTAATCTGGATTTTATATTTTCATTGATAACTGAGCTTTGAATATCAAATAGATAGGGATGAAAGCGCGACGAAAAATATCAATTATATAGAATATACTTCGAACGGAGGACAAATTTGCATAATATTTGATAATTATTTTCGTCTCTCACGAGTATATTTAATGAATACATGTATATTACCAGTAAGGTTTTGGTTATAAATACTGATTACTATGAATACTGATTCCTGGATTCTGTTGGTCTATTTCCATTTCATAGAGCAAATGTTTTTGGAGGAATACTAGTAATGGCGGGTACTGAACAACGTTTAACTTAGCTTTTTAAAACAGTATTGCTCATCTTTTATATGGTTATCGCCCATTACGATATAAAATTCCTGGTTATAGATGTCTTTGATTATTTTCACAGACACGTATATATAGTATAGAGGGAACCTGCTCTACCCCCACTTTTCTGTGAAAAATAATGATTTACTGTCATCAGGTAATTGCACAACAGAATTGGCTGCATCGTCGGTTCCTACCATTTTGAGAGCAAATAAATTGATATTCTCCTGTGTAAAGTACATCAATGTTTTTCATCTCAAGAAAGTTGACATCTAAACTAGAATCTCACTAGAACTTCATAACACCTGAAATAAGATTTTTAGGTTGGACAATATGTTCCTAATTGGGCTTGTTCGAGATTTTAAAGTTTAATATATAGTTGTCCCCCGCTTGAAAAGTGGGGGATATTAATTTGGGTCTGTCCGTTCGTCCGTCCGTCCGTCCGTTTTTCTGTCTGTCTGTAAAGCTTTCGTTTCCACACGATATCTCGAGAACCCTTTGAGCTTTTCCAATGAAATTTAGCATAGCAACTCCCTATGATCTAATGAAGACACCTATTGATTTTGAGGTCAAAAGGTCAAAGTTCAAGGTCGTAAATTTATACATTCTGTCTGTGTGTAACACTATCATATTCGGGCGATATTTCAAGAAGATTTTGAGCTTATGCAATGTAATTTTATACCAAAACTCCCTAGGACCTCTCTTACCCCTCTCAAAGTGCCCCGCCCCGTTTGTTTTATTTCTATTTATAGTATTACATGTCGCTATTTTCGGGGCGTCTATTTACCCAAATGGACCCAAATGGACCCAAATGGAACCCAAATGGACCCAAATGGAAACACAAATGGACCCAAATGGAAACACAAATGGACCCAAATGGAATATTAAATATGAATTATCGTATTTTTATACTTATTTAAAATGATGAAAATAAATGAACTTAGAGTTACAAATGGATTTTTTTTATTATTAATCTCTAATATTGTATTTTGAAACATGAAGTTTTTATAGTATTCTATATACTAGCAAAATTATTTGGGGGTAGGGGTTGGGGTTGGCATGCCCCCCCCCCCAGTCCGACGGCCATAGAAACTATCAAATAATTCAGTTTTGTATTCAATTATCTTCAATAGTTATTACAAATAGAATTAAATCGCATTTTAAAAAATACAATTGAAGAAAATAATGATATCAAAATATTCTCTTTTTTGTTTTAATTTTATTATTTTCTATATTTTAAATAAGTAAAAACTGGAGAATACGATATTATATATATATTTTATATTCCATTTGGGTCCATTTGAGTTTCCATTTGGGTTAATTTGGGTCCATTTGAGTTTCCATTTGGGTCCATTTGGGTAAATCGACGCACCCCTATTTTTAGCACAGGGGCATAAGGAGAGTTATTGCGTATAAAACAGGTTCTCGGCGGACTTTATGTTCTTATTACATCTATTAGAACTGTTTAATAAAGGCTAAATAAATCAAACACCATGGATTGTGTAAAACTTTGAGAATACCCAACATGAATATATACATGTATGTGACTTCAGTTCTGCATATACTTAGCTCAATGTAAAGCGATTCCTTGGTCTATTGGTATGTCTCTCGCTTCAAAAGTGAGAGGTCCCGGGATCGAATCTCGGACGATCCTTTTTTTTTTTTTTTTTTTTTACTAAATGATAGTATTGAGCATGTGAAATGAAAAATTTATGAGGTTATAAAATCATCATTACAGTGTGATAAATATTCCATATGAAAATAATCTTTTATACCCATATTAATAAAGAATTAGCAATTAAATCTTTATATCCATAGTGGTATATTTTATTTGCTTCAGTATACATGTATGCATTTAATAATTCTACAAATTCAGTCAGGGGGATCCGACTTTTTCCCTAAGCGGGGGACACGAATTCTCTGAATTAGCTTGTTGTTAATTATAATTCCTTACTCCCTGCTTCCACCCCTTTCAAAAACAACGAAACAAGTCGTCTTCCTAGGGATCGTAGATTTCAGACTATTAATTTAATGTATTAATAACACGTATAACAGATGTTTCAAATATGTCTCGGTATACTTTGAAAACAGGGAAAGTTTCTGTTTCATTGATTGACAAAACAGTGTGTTAAGGTTTCGTCAAAGGTCAACATGTCCAAAAAATTATTTTCACAATAACCCCAAAACTATGTGAGGTATAAAGTTAAAACTTTTACAGTTTATAAATTTTTCATTGATTAACAGATAGAAAGTATCACTTGATAAAAAAAATACTTGGAATAATATTAATTGAGAAAAATTCTTCTTAAAAATGTATATATTTTCAAAAAATACACCTAATTAATTCCGTGCTCTTAGTGAAAACCATCATTGCAGAAACAAAATTTGTTGGACTTGGACAGCCTCTGGAAAGTTGTTTTCCCTGTTTATATTGTCCAAATGTTAAGACTTGAAAGTGAAAGTACATTGCAAATGGCGGGTACTATAGAGGTTATGTCTTTATACATGTCATGCTTTCAATAACAGCCTTTTAGAGACCATTCACGCCCAACTTGCCCTTCAATGATAAACATACATTATTTCTACAATGTTGGCTTTGACAAAAAGGACAGAATTAAGCAGGTGCATTTTTCTTTAAATATGCACATTTTCTGATACAATTTTTCTGAAAAAATATCTTTTTAAAAACATTTGTTATCAAGTGATACTTTCTATCTATTAATCAATGATATATTTATAAACTGTAAACGTTTCGACTTTATACCACACAGAGTTTTGGAGCTATTGTAAATTTAATTTTTAGACATGTTGAACTTTGACGAAACCTTAGTGGAACACTGGAGTATAAAGAGGTCAAAGGGAAAAAATCATTTTTTTTTTTAATAAAAAAAATAATAATAATACATGTAAATAAAATTTAATATATCCTCGCATATGTATTCAATAAAACACTTATTTACTTCATCCCTTCAGTTAACTATAGTTTTTGATATACATTAATTTATTACTTTAAGATTTTAAAATCAATAAAACATACCTTTACATTTTCATACTTAGTAAACTTAAGGTATTCAATAAAATCCTTTTGTTATATATGATGTTTAACTATATTTTGATAGTTGTAAAACTAAACGAATTCGCATTAGAGAGTTTTTATTTTTTTTTAAATTAAAAAAACTCAATTTTTTAAAAATCATATTTTTCGCCTTTAGTTATTTAAATGATTTTTAGAAAGTTTTTAAAAAACAAAAAAAAAAAACAAAAAAGAGTTGGGTTCAATTGTATTGGACGGGCTGCCAACATGTGCCTATTCACGGGCGCGATCCCACTACTGCAGAACACGGGGACTTCTGCCTGCTGTGTTTCCACCCTGGGCCGATACGTCCCTCCTTAGACAACCTGGACACCCTGGGCTCCCCCGAGGTGACCATATTGATGCCATGCTTAGTGCGGACGCCCGATCGACATAGGTCACATGAGAGCAGGACTCCCGCCCTCAAATCGTCCACCAACCCTGACCTCCAAGTAGCTAGATTACAGGAGCACGCCACAACTCCCAGTCGAAAGCTTACTGGATTAATTTTCCATATAATCCTCACATCTGTGTTTTTACATTTTTTGTCGTTTGAATCAAATAAAATTTTGATTTTATCTTTTTTTTTTAAAATTAAACAAAAGTATATTGATGCAAAAGGACACAGAAATGATTTCTAGAAAAATTTATATTAGCAATATGGTACTATGGTGACGCACCTTATCATTATGGACACGTGTCTTATCGCCGGTGGCTATTGTTAGAGTTATAGTTCAGTAAACATCGATTTATATGTTTACGATATGCAGGAACAGTGAGAAATGTTTTCGAATTAGTTCTTTGCATGAATGAATTTTTACTTCAACTTACAAAGTGAAATCCTTTCTAAATAAATGTCATGAATACATAATCAGAAATATTTACAGTACTTTCTTGCATTTTTAAATGTAAAAGATCATGGAAATAATTCTGCAATTTAAGAATAATAAGCCTGATTCTGACTTAAGTTATAGAGAGACCTGGCATTATTTTGATGTATCAGACTTTAATTTTTTTATAGCGTCGAACTTTAGCTCGATGCGCATCTAGCTATGAGGAAATCTCTGACTGCTCACCGCTTTGATCATGCGCCAAATAATATAGTACTCTAACCAAGACCTTCATGTATCTGGTGTAGGAATATACATGCCGATTTTTGCGTTTATTCCATAAATTGCTTGAAAATCATGCGATGTCAACAGTTCTGTAGATAGTTGCCAACTCACCCACTTTCGTCGGGTTACTTTTCCACCCTTAACCTGATTATTTTTATGACATGGCGGGTCATGCTTATCGCCCGGTTTCCGGATTTGGTTCATAAATTAGATTATACTTTTAACTTCCAGTTACAACCCAAGCTTGATCTACGTAAACAATGCCGATGGCTATGTGCAATAGGCCGGTAAATTATCAGTACAGGTGTAAACAATTAACTGGGATTGTTTTGACAAATCAAAATTTAAAATGGCTTCCGATAAAACAAGACTGTTATCAGGACCAGCAGGAACAAATTCAACAAAGAGAAAGAGAAATGATAGTTATGTACATGTCAAGGAATCTCTGAAAACAACTTTCATTACATAAAATAAAGTGATCGAAGGCAGTGTAGATCTTACTGAACATTTATTACACATTGCACAAGTTAATTAAATTAATTAGGCCTAAGAGAGAGGAAAAGTAATTTCAAACCCTCTAAAATTGGAATTTCAAGTTTAGCACCAGGGACCTATACATATACTAACCCCTGCACAAGTA
Organism: Saccostrea cuccullata; assembly: GCF_032062105.1. NCBI lineage: Eukaryota > Metazoa > Mollusca > Bivalvia > Ostreida > Ostreidae > Saccostrea > Saccostrea cuccullata. Next base: position 5,013 of record NW_026918420.1, on the reverse strand, counting down.
ACAATATAAAAGCAGGGGTTGAAATTGGAATTTCAAGTTTAGCACCAGGGACCTATATATATACTAACCCCTGCACAAGTAACAATATAAAAGCAGGGGTTAGAGTCAGAAGAATCTCGGATTAATGAATTGACTGTTTTATTTCATATATAAATGCTCAAATCAGGGTATTTTATCTACTAAGCTATATAATTCTATGGACATATGCATGCTTTTAAACATGCTTTGAAATCCAGTAATTTCACAGTTTCAATGCCATATCTAAAGCGCGGCGCCATTGTGGCCCTTCAGGCCTTTGATTTTTTGAATGGTTAAGACTATAAAATGATTGAAAATAAAAACATGAGAATTAATTAGCATTTCTAATGTCAAGAGAAATTAACTGATTGTTTGCCAAGGGAATAGTAAAAAATAAAACAAGTGTATACACAGACTTTACTCACTGAAATTAAGATTGGCAATGTATATTTGATGTTTGATGAAGAAACATTAACCCGCGTACTGCATAATGCATTCGCATTTTTAAATATATTATATTCAAAGAAAACTTTAAGGTGTTATATCCCTCAACCTTTGTTCGAACTCTCATTTTTACAAAATTCATCTTTAATGTATTTAAAAAAACGCTATTCAGACAAGTCACATTAGTTATCAAAGAGACACAACTCTAGTTAATGTCATTATTTTTGTCCTAACAGTTAAAAAAATGTGATCAGTCTAAAATAACTCTCCTTTTTTGCTCATATATTAATCTGGATTTTATATTTTCATTGATAACTGAGCTTTGAATATCAAATAGATAGGGATGAAAGCGCGACGAAAAATATCAATTATATAGAATATACTTCGAACGGAGGACAAATTTGCATAATATTTGATAATTGTTATTTTCGTCTCTCACGAGTATATTTAATGAATACATGTATATTACCAGTAAGGTTTTGGTTATAAATACTGATTACTATGAATACTGATTCCTGGATTCTGTTGGTCTATTTCCATTTCATAGAGCAAATGTTTTTGGAGGAATACTAGTAATGGCGGGTACTGAACAACGTTTAACTTAGCTTTTTAAAACAGTATTGCTCATCTTTTATATGGTTATCGCCCATTACGATATAAAATTCCTGGTTATAGATGTCTTTGATTTTTTTTCACAGACACGTATATATAGTATAGAGGGAACCTGCTCTACCCCCACTTTTCTGTGAAAAATAATGATTTACTGTCATCAGGTAATTGCACAACAGAATTGGCTGCATCGTCGGTTCCTACCATTTTGAGAGCAAATAAATTGATATTCTCCTATTTAAAGTACATCAATGTTTTAAACAACTAGAATCTCACTAGAACTTCATAACACCTGAAATAAGATTTTTAGGTTGGACAATATGTTCCTAATTGGGCTTGTTCGAGATTTTAAAGTTTAATATATAGTTGTCCCCCGCTTGAAAAGTGGGGGATATTAATTTGGGTGTGTCCGTTCGTCCGTCCGTCCGTCCGTTTTTCTGTCTGTCTGTAAAGCTTTCGTTTCCACACGATATCTCGAGAACCCTTTGAGCTTTTCCAATGAAATTTAGCATAGCAACTCCCTATGATCTAATGAAGACACCTATTGATTTTGAGGTCAAAAGGTCAAAGTTCAAGGTCGTAAATTTATACATTCTGTCTGTGTGTAACACTATCATATTCGGGCGATATTTCAAGAAGATTTTGAGCTTATGCAATGTAATTTTATACCAAAACTCCTTAGGACCTCTCTTACCCCTCTCAAAGTGCCCCGCCCCGTTTGTTTTATTTCTATTTATAGTATTACATGTCGCTATTTTCGGCGCGTCTATTTACCCAAATGGACCCAAATGGAACCCAAATGGACCCAAATGGAAACACAAATGGACCCAAATGGAAACACAAATGGACCCAAATGGAAATCAAATGGAATATTAAATATGAATTATCGTATTTTTATACTTATTTAAAATGATGAAAATAAATGAACTTAGAGTTACAAATGGATTTTTTTATTATTAATCTCTAATATTGTATTTTGAAACATGAAGTTTTTATAGTATTCTATATACTAGCAAAATTATTTGGGGGTAGGGGTTGGGGTTGGCATGCCCCCCCCCCCAATCCTACGGCCATAGAAACTATCAAATAATTCAGTTTTGTATTCAATTATCTTCAATAGTTATTACAAATAGAATTAAATCGCATTTTAAAAAATACAATTGAAGAAAATAATGATATCAAAATATTCTCTTTTTTGTTTTAATTTTATTATTTTCTATATTTTAAATAAGTAAAAACTGGAGAATACGATATTATATATATATTTTATATTCCATTTGGGTCCATTTGAGTTTCCATTTGGGTTAATTTGGGTCCATTTGAGTTTCCATTTGGGTCCATTTGGGTAAATCGACGCACCCCTATTTTTAGCACAGGGGCATAAGGAGAGTTATTGCGTATAAAACAGGTTCTCGGCGGACTTTATGTTCTTATTACATCTATTAGAACTGTTTAATAAAGGCTAAATAAATCAAACACCATGGATTGTGTAAAACTTTGAGAATACCCAACATGAATATATACATGTATGTGACTTCAGTTCTGTATATACTTCCCTCCACAAATAGAGAGTCTGTGGTCTTGTGGTATTGTATCTCGCTTCACATGCGACAGGTCCCGGGATCGAATCTCGGACGATCCTTCTTTTTTTTTTTTTGTACTAAATGATAGTATTCAGCACCTGAAATTTATGAGGTTATAAAATCATCATTACAGTGTGATAAATATTCTATATAAAAAGAATCTTCTATACACTAAAGAATAAGCAATCAAATTTTTATATGCATATTGACATACATGTATTTTATTTGCTTCAGTATACATGTATAGTTTTGTATACATTTAATAATTCTACAAATTCAGTCAGGGGGATCCGACTTTTTCCCTAAGCGGGGGACACGAATTCTCTGAATTAGCTTGTTGTTAATTATAATTCCTTACTCCCTGCTTCCACCCCTTTCAAAAACAACGAAACAAGTCGTCTTCCTAGGGATCGTAGATTTCAGACTATTAATTTAATGTATTAATAACACGTATAACAGATGTTTCAAATATGTCTCGGTATACTTTGAAAACAGGGAAAGTTTCTGTTTCATTGATTGACAAAACAGTGTGTTAAGGTTTCGTCAAAGGTCAACATGTCCAAAAAATTATTTTCACAATAACCCCAAAACTATGTGAGGTATAAAGTTAAAACTTTTACAGTTTATAAATTTTTCATTGATTAACAGATAGAAAGTATCACTTGATAAAAAAAATACTTGGAATAATATTAATTGAGAAAAATTCTTCTTAAAAATGTATATATTTTCAAAAAATACACCTAATTAATTCCGTGCTCTTAGTGAAAACCATCATTGCAGAAACAAAATTTGTTGGACTTGGACAGCCTCTGGAAAGTTGTTTTCCCTGTTTATATTGTCCAAATGTTAAGACTTGAAAGTGAAAGTACATTGCAAATGGCGGGTACTATAGAGGTTATGTCTTTATACATGTCATGCTTTCAATAACAGCCTTTTAGAGACCATTCACGCCCAACTTGCCCTTCAATGATAAACATACATTATTTCTACAATGTTGGCTTTGACAAAAAGGACAGAATTAAGCAGGTGCATTTTTCTTTAAATATGCACATTTTCTGATACAATTTTTCTCAAAAAATATCTTTTTAAAAATATTTGTTATCAAGTGATACTTTCTATCTATTAATCAATGATATATTTATAAACTGTAAACGTTTCGACTTTATACCACACAGAGTTTTGGAGCTATTGTAAATTTAATTTTTAGACATGTTGACCTTTGACGAAACCTTAATGGAACACTGGAGTATAAAGAGGTCAAAGGGAAAAAATCATTTTTTTTAATAAAAAAAATAATAATAATACATGTAAATAAAATTTAATATATCCTCGCATATGTATTCAATAAAACACTTATTTACTTCATCCCTACAGTTAACTATAGTTTTTGATATACATTAATTTATTACTTTAAGATTTTAAAATCAATAAAACATACCTTTACATTTTCATACTTAGTAAACTTAAGGTATTCAATAAAATCCTTTTGTTATATATGATGTTTAACTATATTTTGATAGTTGTAAAACTAAACGAATTCGCATTAGAGAGTTTTTATCTTTTTTTTTAATTAAAAAAACTCAATTTTTTAAAAATCATATTTTTCGCCTTTAGTTATTTAAATGATTTTTAGAAAGTTTTTAAAAAACAAAAAGAAACAAAAAAGAGTTGGGTTCAATTGTATTGGACGGGCTGCCAACATGTGCCTATTCACGGGCGCGATCCCACTACTGCAGAACACGGGGACTTCTGCCTGCTGTGTTTCCACCCTGGGCCGATACGTCCCTCCTTAGACAACCTGGACACCCTGGGCTCCCCCGAGGTGACCATATTGATGCCATGCTTAGTGCGGACGCCCGATCGACATAGGACACATGAGAGCAGGACTCCCGCCCTCAAATCGTCCACCAACCCTGACCTCCAAGTAGCTAGATTACAGGAGCACGCCACAACTCCCAGTCGAAAGCTTACTGGATTAATTTTCCATATAATCCTCACATCTGTGTTTTTACATTTTTTGTCGTTTGAATCAAATAAAATTTTGATTTTATCCTTTTTTTTAAAATTAAACAAAAGTATATTGATGCAAAAGGACACAGAAATGATTTCTAGAAAAATTTATATTAGCAATATGGTACTATGGTGACGCACCTTATCATTATGGACACGTGTCTTATCGCCGGTGGCTATTGTTAGAGTTATAGTTCAGTGAACATCAATTTATATGTTTACACTATTCAAGAACAGTGAAGAATATTTTCGAACTAGTTCCTTGCATAAATGAAAGGTTACATCAACTTTTAGAGTAAAATCCATTTTAAATAAATGTCATGAATACATAATCATTAATATTCAAAGT
>NW_026918419.1:0-14212 GCF_032062105.1 Saccostrea cuccullata | reverse complement strand
ATGAGCTTTTCACATCAGTTAATAAAAACTAAGATTGTCATGAAAAGTAAACATAACGAAATGCAAGTTGACGAAATAAAATTGTAGTATGTGTAAATGTCATAAAGAGTTGATATACTGTAAAGGAAAGTTAACACGATGCAATAGTAGTGTGGGTTAATGTCATAAAGAGTTAACATAATGTAATGGAAGGTTGACACAATGCAATAGTAGTGTGCGTTAATGTCATAAAGAGTTGACATAATGTAATGGAAGGTTGACACAATGCAATAGTAGTGTGGGTTAATGTCATAAAGAGTTGACATAATGTAATGGAAGGTTGGCACAATGCAATAGTAGGGTGGGTTAATGTCATAAAGAGTTGACATAATGTAATGGAAGGTTGACACAATGCAATAGTAGTGTTCTGCTATAAGGCAGTGACGGCGTTCCATAAGCCGAGACTCGTCTCTATTTATTATACATATATATTTGTTATTTTAAACAAAACTTAAAAAGGTGAACCGCACAGGCATAGATTCTGCGAAGCCAACATTATTAAAGGATGCATGTATCACCAATCGTCAAGCAGTGATGAGACGTGAAGGCATGATTTACTTTCAAGTTGTTAACAAGAAAAATATTATATTATTCAATGCATGGTACACGAAGTGTTAATTAAGGGACTGAAATAATTTTAGAATAGAAATACGAGGGTTGTCCCAAAAAGTCGTAGACAGAAGAAATACAGTTTAATTTTCTCTATGCGGAATTAAATTTCTTTGAATTACATGCTTTATTTATTTTTTTCATAATTTTCTTATTAAATGTGATATCATCATGAAATTTGAAATGCATGATTATAAAATGTTACTTTTTGTTATGACAAGAAAAGAAGAAGAAAGAAGAAGAGGAAAAACTCTTAATGAATCTCATGCCATTTAAAAATAACTTCCCTATTAATATCTAGTGTGTAATGTCACTTCTGTACCATTTTAATCCTGTCTCTGATGTATACAAACCTTATTCAAAACTATTTATTATATATCCGTGCGCCGGTTATGCGTTTGACGACGTCATTTTCATCAAAATCAATTCCAACAACACTTTGAAAATCATGACACCAATCGTCTGTTTTCAATGCTATTTATATTAAAATTTTGACTTATTATTTAGATTTTGATTCTGATTTCACTGATTTAAATTTGAGTTCAATGTTTTAAACAGTACTAAAGAAATAAAAGCAAATGTAATAATTATATACGTAAATTATTCCGAATTTTGTCCGTACGCAGAGAGACCTTATTGACCACTTTTTTAATCGTCCTAATAAATCTATAATTTTAAAGAACATAGATCATATTATATCTATGCAAAATTTTGTTAATATTGGTTGCATGTTTAAAAAGTTATAAACATTGTATACGACTTTTTTGGGACAACCCTCGTACATTGTATCAATAATAATTTGCGCTACATGGATTGTCATTAATTTTGGATCATCTTGAATTAGATTTCCTTGCTTTCAGATGTTTGTGTGCATGATGGAAGACAGTTTTACCTTCACAATATGGCTTTTCATTGTCAGGCATAAAAACAAAGACGTTGTTTTGTAAACATTTTCCCCACTTAGAGCCTTTTAGGTTGTACCCTTGTATACATGAAAAGGTTATGGTCACATTAAATGCATAAATTTCTTCTAGAGGATCTAGTAACAGGTTGTTGCTTGATACAGTTGAGCTGTCATTACATTGTATTTCTAAAAAAAGTTGAAAGATAAAGAGTTAGTAAACGCGATAAAATAGACAAAAGAACTTTATGTATTACACATTTTACCTATACAATTCGGAGATCCATCTGTATATCGGAGCCCGTACTTTTCGCACACAGCTGTTGTTGGTTTTTGTAGAGAGTATCCACTTGCACAAGAAAAGTTTATCCTCTCATGGTAGTTAAACTTTAGCTTTGAAGGAGTCTTTATTATATCCGATAGATTGTCAGCACTGGAACAAGTTATAGCTATAAAGATAAATTAAATATATAACTACTTATAGATAAGGGTTGGGGTTGAGGTTAGTTAGGGCCCCGCTTGGCGGGCGCCCTATAGTGATCAGTCTGTTCGTCCGTCCGGTCCGTCTGTCCGTCCGTCCGTCCGAGATCTCTTGTCCGGAGCATATCTTCTCTCTCCTTGGCCCAATCTGGCTCATACTTCACCCACAGAGTGCCTTTGGGTAACCGGTGTGCAGTGACCTTGAACCAGGTTTCTATTTCAAAGGTCAAGGTCATAGCAGAATTATATGAAAAATTCTTGTCCGGAGCATATCTTCTCTCTCCTTGGCCCAATCTGGCTCATACTTCACCCACAGAGTGCCTGTGGGTAACCGGTGTGCAGTGACCTTGAACCAGGTTTCTAGGTCAAAGGTCAAGGTCATAGCAGAATTATATGAAAAATCCTTGTCCGGAGCATATCTTCTCTCTCCTTGGCTTAATCTGGCTCATACTTCACCTACAGAGTGCCTTTGGGTAACCGGTGTGCAGTGACCTTGAACCAGGTTTCTATTTCAAAGATCAAGGTCATAGCAGAATTATATGAAAAATCCTTGTCCGGAGCATATATTCTCTCTCCTTGGCCCAATCTGGCTCATACTTCACCCACAGAGTGCCTGTGGGTAAACGGTGTGCAGTGACCTTGAACCAGATTTCTAGGCCAAAGGTCAAGGTCATAGCAGAATTATATGAAAAATCCTTGTCCGGAGCATATATTCTCTCTCCTTGCCTTAATCTGGCTCATACTTCACCCACAGAGTGCCTTTGGGTAACCGGTGTGCAGTGACTTTGAACCAGGTTTCTAGGTTAAAGGTCAAGGTCATAGCAGAATTATATGAAAAATCCTTGTCCGGAGCATATCTTCTCTCTCCATGGCCCAAACTGCCTCATACTTCACCCAGAGAGTGTCTTTTGGTAACTGGCATGCAGTGATTTTGAACCAGATTTCTAGGTCAAAGGTCAAGGTCATAGCAGAATTATATAAAAAATCCTTGTCCGGAGCATATTTCTCTCATGTTAGCCCAGTCTGGCTATTACTTCACTCAAAGAGATCCACTGGTCAATGGATATGCAGTGACCTTGGTCGAAGTTTCTAGGTCATGGTCAGAATTACCCTCTCTGTTTAAAATCTTTGGTGCATAATTCTTTCCCTTTAATTCCAGTAAATTTATATAACTGGGGATACAAGATAACTTCGATATTTAATGGTAAATTTGCAATATCCGTGAGGTTGTACTAAATGACCTTTTACTGTATTACACAAATGTTCCTCTTCAAAATGATCCCTTTTAAACTACCTTACATTTTCCTGTTCATTGTTGAAAGCGGGGCCCTTTGAGATGGCCACCATCTCAATGATGTCTAGTTTGTTTTGTTTTGAACATATTTTATTGACAACATGACAAAGGGATGAGGTAAGTTAATACACATGTACTTATCAAAAGGAACAATATCATACAAAATATATTTTTCAGACAATTAAAAACAATTTTTAAATCTTTTAGTACTAAAAGGGGAGAAAAAAGATGTGTATAATGAGATCCCTTTCTTTCTAAATTAAAACAAGAGGCCCATGGGCCACACCGCTCACCCGAGCATTGTGGCTAGGAAAAAGTAGTAATTGGTCTACTATTGAAAAATTTGAATCCAAAAGTTTGGCCCCGCCCTACGCCGGGGGTCATGATTTGAACAAATTTGAATCTACACTACCTGGGGATGCTTCCATATAAATATGAGAAATTATGACTTTGCTGTTCTTGAGAAGAAGATTTTTAAAGAATTTTCCTATATATTTCTATATAAAACTTTGGTCGGCCATTGTAGCCCCGCCCTACCCCCGGGGGTCACGATTTGAACAAACTTGAATCTAACTAATAAATATGAGCAATTCTGGCTTTGCTGTTCTTAAGAAGAAGATTTTTAAAGAATGTTCCTATATATTTCTATATAAAACTTTGGTCGGCCATTGTGGCCCCGCCCTACCTACGGGGGTCACAATTTGAACAAACTTGAATCTAACTAATAAATATGAGCAATTCTGGCTTTGCTGTTCTTATGAAGAAGATTTTTAAAGAATTTTCCTATATATTTCTATATAAAACTTTGGTCGGCCATTGTGGCCCCACCCTACCCTCGGGGGTCATGATTTGAACAAACTTGAATCTACACTACCTGGGGATGCTTCCATTTAAATATGAGCAATTATGGCTTTGCTGTTCTTGAGAAGAAGATTTTTAAAGAATTTTCCTCTATATTTCTATATAAAACTTTGGTCGGCCATTGTGGCCCCGCCCTACCCCCGGGGGTCATGATTTTAACAAATTTGAATCTACACTACCTGGGGATGCTTCCTTATCAATATGAGCAATTATGGCTCTGCTGTTCTTGAAAAGAAGATTTTTAAAGAATTTTCCTCTATATTTCTATATAAAATTTTGGTTGGCCATTGTGGCCCCGCCCTACCCCTGGGGGTCACGATTTGAACAAACTTGAATTTACACTATCTGAGGATGTTTCCCCATAAGTTTCAACTTTCGTGGAACAGTGGTTCTTGTGAGGAGGATTTGTAAAACATACCACCAAATTTTCACTAATTCTCAATTATCTCCCCTTGAATAAGGGCGTGGCCCTTCATTTGAACAAATTTGAATCCGCTTTACCCAAGGATGCTTTTTGGTAAGTTTGGTTGAAATTGGCCCAGCGGTTCTTGAGAAGAAGTCGAAAATGTGAAAAGTTTACGGACAGACAGACAGCTAGACAGACGGACGGACAGACAGACGGACAGACGGACGCCGGACAAAATGTGATCAGAAAAGCTCACTTGAGCCTTCGGCTCAGGTGAGCTAAAAATGCTGATTGTTAGTTTTCCTGCCTTATAATGTGCAACGCTTTTTTGTTACCTTCGCATGATGGATGCATGTATACAGAACGATTATTATTAATGAAGATCCCCTCTGGTCCACAAACTGCTTGTGTATATCCCCGGATTATAAATCCTTCGGGACATGTAAAATGTATTGTTGTGTTGAATTCATATGAGGAATAATCAGGAGAGATGGACAAATTTCTTTTTGCTACATCCGGTCTTTTACAAGTAACGACTGAAATAAGAAAAAAGAGAGAAATCTTTCAAACATGTTAAAAAAGAATACAATATACAAATATCAAAATGAATGTGATACTTGATGGAAAGACAAATAAGTAAATGAAAAAAATAACCTTGAGTGCAATGAGATCCTTTCCATCCAGGATTGCACTTAGGACAGGTAAAGTTTTCATTTAAACACGTTTCAGTTTGATGGCAGTTTTTGGGACAAAAACTAACACAGTCTTCTCTGTCATTTTCTGTTAATCTGCAAGCTGAAAGTTCAGTAGCAAGTGACAGCAGAAAATATTAGCAATTTGTTTGATATAATTGTTTTTACGCAGAAGGTATATAATTATATAATTACATGTATTTACATTCACAAGTGCCGATATCCACTGAAAATTTCACCCCCTTCCCAAAACATCTCACATATTTTTTTTTTATTTTTTGAAAAATGATACTTGTCTTCCAAATATTTACAAGTAATGCTGATTTTCCTAAAATGGTGTCGCGCCATCGTGAGTTGTTATGGATATACAGGAAAAATGTACAAATGTGTTAAACATATGTTAAATATGTGTTTAACATATATTTTTTACACATGTAAAATACATAAAAAGAGCACACATGTGTAGGGTGTTTATTTCTACACATGTTAAACATATGTTTCACATGTGTTAAACATGTGTAAAAATAAACACATTGTATATTTATACACGTGAAACATGTGTTAAACATGTGTTTTATATATGTTATACTTTATATGTGAATTATACGTGTATAATATTACTGTTGTACTTATTATCATTTTCATACTTTTTTCATGTCTGTCCACATATGTGAATAATATGAAAAGGGCAGCATATGTAAATCATATGAAATAGTTACATGTGTTCTCTTTCGATATTTATCACAAGGAAAAACACATTCTTGTACACATTTAAAAATCAGATATTTCTGCTTTAGATGAAAATCCGTTACATTCCAATGATCTATCTTCATGGGTTAAATATTTGAAAATTAATATCTTAAAATGCTTACACAACTTTTTTGATAAATTATTTTCATCAAGAGAAATAACTTATTTTTCAGTGTACTTTCTAAACAGGAAAGTATACAAACAAGTCAGTAGCATTTGTCGATGCATGTATTTTACATATTCTAAGTTGGGTACATATAAGATTTCCACAGAATGATTAAAGAGTTAAACATGCATACATGTACAAATGAATAACATAATTAGTCCATGTACTTGTTTATAAATATGATTTGACATGAAAGTGTCCAAAGCAAAATTTAAATATCACATATAAAATTTGTCATGTATTCTCTATTGTAAATTTTATTAAAAATCAAGTTATTCGATATTACAGCATACAAATAAGAATGGGAATTAAATCTCTACAGGTCAAATGCAGACAAAATTGTGTACATCCTCCCAATTTCATAATTATTTCATATATTTTCTTGTTCTTTTTCCTTCTGTATCTTTCAGTTTTCTTCAGTTGTCTTCCCTCTGATCTTTCATGAGTTTGACCATTCTGAACTCTCTTTGAACTGTACCCAAAATGCAAATCCACCATTTCTCCCTTTCCTGAACAATTTCTTTGTGGCAAAAAATGGTCTCTACAAAAATTTCAAAAGTAAAAATAAAACAATTCTTAAATTTCAAAATCAATTCTACAAGTAATATTAAAGTTCAGCAAACAAATGTATGCCCAATTCACCAACACAGATATGATACGAGATAAAACTAATGTTATATATGTTATACTAGATGTTTTGTGGAATACTATGATGTAATTTGCAAGACAATTACACTGTTGGAAGATATGCTTCATAATAGAGTCATAAAAAGCATTTTTTTTTTGATTTTGACAATTAAATTTGGAATGTTCAAACAGTATTACGAATTCGTATTGCCAAAAATAAAGAAGATTCTGACACAAATATTTTATTTTTGGACAAAAAATACTACAGAGAAGTAGACAGGCAGAAAAACAGACAGTGTGATTTCAGGATATCCCAAACGTTGTTGGGAAGAATATAACAAAGTTTATTTAACAGTGTGTAGTTACCTTAATTAAGCTTTTAAGCAAGTCTTGGATCTTGGGATTTATTCTTATGAGACGCTGACTGTATATCGAACCTGTAAAACAAATATTCACCCAGTAGATATCTTCTAAGCATAACTAAAACTTAATTAAACTACAAAACTACAACTACAAAAAAGAGAGAGTACATGTTTGTAGGTTCTTAATAGTCTTAATTAATATCTTACATTTTACCAGAAACTATGTTCTCTAGTGTTGGAAAAAAATTATAAATGTCAGGTAATGAATACCGGTACATAATAGTCTTGTAAATACAAAACGGATTAGCTAGCTGATGTACTTTCAACAATCAACACATTTGCACATGTACTTGTGCCTTGAAAGTTGGATGTCACTGTTATTAGTTATTATTAATTTTTAACTGAAATTCAAAAATTCAATTCCCCCCCCCCCGAAGTCATTTACAGTATTTGTACCAGTTTCATAGCTTTTAAAGCCAGCAAATTCTATTCATACTTTCCATATTTTTAAAAGTGCACTGGATTAAAACTGTTTTATAATATAGAATAAAATTATTGTAGTATTGAGTTGGACTTATTTTTTATGAAGTCGTGCAAACAATATAATGTAGAATTATAAAGGAACAAAAAGAAATTATCAAGAAATATTTTGTCATGAAGGAGTCATTACAGATGTTTACTTTGATTTTTTAATGCAAGTATTCATTTTTACCTTTAATATTGTGATGATGCAATCATCTGTCAAATCAGCTTTAGGATCAATCGCCAGTTTTATCAGCTTTGGGCTTTTTAGATGCAGCATTGTGACACTGAACTCAAGTTACTGCATGCATCTATAGGCCACAGGGGCTTGTGTAGAGAAAATAAAACAGTTTAAAAAATTAGTACCTCGGAGAAAAAATACACAAGGGAGGACGCCATTTTGGATACCACCTCTCTTCATCAGCTATTTTTTCGCTTAAATTGTTAAACTAGACATACGAGCCAGTTCATATCCCTTAATTAATGTTTTTTCTTGATGGCCTTACTTGCAGATTTTTCTTTAATTTTTCTTTGTTTACATTTACAGTCTTGGTCAATCTATCGCGTAAACATCCAAAATCGACAACTCATTGGCTTCTGCAGAAAACGAAAGTATTGTAGTAAAATATAGACATTTTACTATGAAATAATGTCGCCTACCTTAAAGTATAGTATAAGGTGACGACCAATGAACAAACTCTACATAATGGTAAACGGTACAGGTAACAAACAACTCAATGTAAAGGAACAGGTGAACACACGTGGTGACTACAGGTAGGACTGGACTGGACTGACGATAGGGAAAGCGTGCTGGCTAGCACGGGTGGATGGCTATGAGGTCAGGGTAAAAGGTCATAGGGAATACATTTACATACACAATTTCACTACATTCCTCCCCGTTTTATTTAATAAAGCTAGGGACAATTACTGTAATTAAATCAGAGGAACGTAAACCAGAAATATATAAGTATTTTCTTATATGGCATGGAAAACGTATTAACTAATTCATGTATCCACATGAACTTGGACGGAATTACATCCAGCACCTTAGTTCTGCAGGATAAACATGTTTGTATGTGGCAAGATTAATTAAAGTAAGTTAATATACGAATTATGATAATCCGCATGTAACTTCCACATTGGATCAAATGACCATGTTTAGCCATACGCATTCCATGTTGTATGTTATACATTTCCTATGTTTTAACATTTAATATAGCCAAAAGGAATATAACTTACCTATGACCTAACACTGACCTACTTCCATGAGAGTCCTGAAACTGAATGGAGTCATGGCATATGCATGGTTTAGTCAAGTGAGAATCAGTTGTATCAGTATATAACTTTTATCGTGTATACAACTGATTTACCTATATATTGTGCAAGAGTGCAGTAATATATGTTAGAACTTAACAACAATCAGATAAACTAACTGCTGTGATGTATATTACTGCTAACTAACTTAATATGAATATATTTTAATGTATGTCCGTCACCTGAAATATGTCAATGCCTAAATACTGTACTTTAAAACTTATACTAAGTAACTAACTTAAGCCTAACCTAAACTAAGTAAACTGTATATTTTCTTACTACCTATCCTGAAAACTAAACTAACTAAAGAAGGGAAGTTTCCTTAATTGTTGACTAATCATAGGAGACGCTATGAAATATAACCATTAAACATATTTACAAAACATATTCCGCATCAGTACCGTCACTTTCTGTAATTAGTTAGCCGGGTATGATACGGAAAATGTATGACATATAACTATATACAAGTTAAGTAAAGCAATCCGCCCCAATACCGTCATTGAGAAAGGTCAGCCAAGTATCTGTTCGGAAAGCATAAGGTTATTTACATGGAGCAATCCAGCCCAATACCGTCACTGAGAATGGTCAGCCGGGTATCTGACGGAAAGCATTTATGTTGCATGATTACACCAGTCCTTGTTTAGTTATTCTTGGACATTCTTAGGAACTGGATGAAGGACATGCAACAGAATAGATCATTGCATAATTACGACTTATATATTTCCTAAATATGCTTTACCCAGATCAGATCTCCGTGGAACAGTGAGAGGAACTACATCATCTAGGTCACAGCGCCAGTAGTGAATTCCACCACAAGCCAGTTCTTCAATGTTGAAGTTTGACCTGTAAAAGGGACAAGCTACGTCTATCCTAGATGATGCGTCTATATTGGTATGTTCTTTGCCATCCCTGTGTACAGTCATGTTGTATTTCTGTCCAACGAGCTAGCTGGCGTACGTGTGGCAAAGCATCTTCCCAGCATCGAAAGAAGTACGAAAAGACTATACTGCCAAGAAGTTCCTTACTATAGTTGTACAGTAGCGTCGTTGTTTAGATGACAGGGTTAAACTAGCATAAGTGATGGTTCTCTCTTCACCGTCTTAGATTTAAGATTGATAGTTTAAAACTTATGGAGATCAATACACTAACATCTGCACTATTTTACATCTACAAACTACATTCGACACTATTTCCCCTCCCCTTTATTTTTAAAATAAGAGAAGTAGTAATACCTAACTGTTCTAATTATTAATGTAGGAATACTAGAACTTATCTAATGTAGATTTTGCATATATAATTAGCTATACTGGTGTATTGACTATTGTTCACATATTACTAAAGTACTATAATTGTGGAGGCAAGTCTATTAGTAATTCCACTAAACAATAATGACTAAACACTAGTTAGTGCTTCAAATTATTGTAATAAGAAGCACACTAATATTGTTAATATTAGTAAGCTTAGTATAATAATCCACTTACTAGATCATATCTAAACTGATATTAAATATAACGTAGGAACCAAATAAGGTTATATCACAACAAAAACTAATATCATTAGCACTACATTCTACTACGAAATAAGTACTAGAATGCTAAAATTGACTAGATTACTATACTAATTTGATATAAAACTAACACTAATTTTTTCTTATTTATTACTTATATTAAAACCAGCACACTATGTTAATAGTAGAACTATAGTTTATAATTCGATAAACACTGGGTATAAGCATTTCAGGGATTTTATTGCAAATGATCTATGTCAATGTGATGGGCCATGGTACAACCCAGCACTTGTTCTCAAGTGGCAGCCCATCTGTATATTGCTGGATGCCAGAGCATTTACAACAGACTTGTTGCTATGCTCAGGCAACATATCACTCCTAGGAGGCTGTGTATCCAAAGTCAAATCCGGGAATGGTTGGCAGTTGGATGTTATGTCAGAATCTGGAGTTAAATGGCAACCAGCAGTTGAATGCTCACTACTCAGTAGCCCTAACCCAGATGAACTGCCTTCAGGAACATTCTTGTCCTCTTTGTCTGAAGTTGTTTGGCAACCAGCAGTTGAATACTCACTACTCGGTAGCCATAACCCAGACTTACTGTGATCAGTTTGGTCTCTATCCTCTATGTCTTCTGTGTGTGGAATTCCAGGAACTTGGGGATCATCATGTGACACCATGGTATTCCACTGCATACTAGCAGGTGATATATCACCACTCCGTATTTGTGGAAACCCTGGTGGACACTTGCTGGGAACTGTAGACATCTGCTGCTGGTGTACTGCAGTAGGCAGGTCATATGCACAGCTGCTGTCGTCATCTCCAGGTCTCATCAGTGCTGAACCAGTTCTTTGTTCCTGGTCAAGGATGTTATTAGGAATTCCATTTGTTGACATAGTAGGACATTGTACAGCTGCCACATCCTGTGAGTGTGCCAACGGTGGTGGTGGCATTGGTGGTCCTCCATACATTCATGGCTGTGGGTATTGCTGTTGAGGTACCATGTATCCAGGCGGGAACATTCCAGGACATGGGCCATATGCATAGGGTATGCTGGGATACAGCTGTGGTGGTCCAAGGAATGGTTGTGGGAATGGTCCACCATATCCAGGAAATGGTACTGGATAGCTCCCAGGGACTGGTACACAAGGAGATGGATACCCATATGGATTTAGAGATGGCAGGTATGGTCCACCATAGAATCCAGGAGGTGCTGCATAAGGTGTCATAGCTGGATTCATCTTGTTGCTTTATTTTCAGTAGTTCAAAGTTACGGAAGTAATCACGCCGTTTGACACTACTGAAACAGTCAGTCGTAGAATGTGTGTATGTTTATTACTGTACGTTACGTTATTTCCACGTCACGGTAAACGAAACCGCCGGTGAAAATATTACACACTAATGTGACTGATACTGATAGCAACAAGTTCTATTTAATCAAAGTGATCTGAATTAAACGTTACTTATAAAGCCGGTTTAATTCATCGGTATAGTCCAGGTGTTTAGTTTGACTTTTCTTTCTATCCGCTTTTCTTTCTATCTTCTGTATCGCCGGTAGCTAGATCGGGTAGCGTTTCCTGTATCTTTGCCTTTATTTCATAATCATATTATACATCTACCACTTAATTAATTGCTTAATTTGTAAATTGACTTGCTTTATTACCGCACTGACTCTTACAACGTTAATTTAACGCCCGGTGACAGACGACGGTAGCAATAAGTAATGATGTTACTAAAATAAATACCCGATAAACTTATTAATTAAATAATATAATCAATTGATGATGTTATATGAATTGATTATATTTTGCAAAGATATTCACTGTTGTTACACAGAGCTAATATGCAAAAATGTAACTCGACAAATTCAGTTCACTGTTGTTCAAAGCGAGCACGTGCGCTTTGATCTATATATAGCTAAAATAGGTAAACCGGTTTGAGTGAACTAGCTCTGTGAAACTACATGTATATAAAACTAACAAAAACACTATATCTCTACTTTCCCCAAAATATTTTTTAGGGAACTTAGAGAAGGAAAAAACAATATATGAATATACTAATTAAATTACGAGTCGAGAAGAAAACGGCGCTCCTCGAAAATTGTCAACACGAGTGACAATAACTTTTCAATATAGAAAAAAAATGGAAATATTTGTCTCGTGCAAAAGAATAAAATATACGAACAATTTAGAATAAAGTTCAGTCGATGTGGCACGTGACCGAAATTGAATGTATCGAGAAGAAAAAATATAATTTGCACAAGACAATGAAAATTCAAAATTTTCGTACTGACATTTACAAAAAAAACACGCCCTTACGATATTGTTCACTAAATAGTCATGAAAATATTCAAAATTTTCGCACTAGACGTTTACAGGAACGCCTGTCCCATAAGTATAATGCTAAATACTAATGAAAAACGAAAATGCAAAAATAATTGGACCGTGATATCACCACGTGTTCAAATGCGACTCACGCGTGAAAAAATAACATGGCAAATTAGTCAAATTGTTGGAACTTTGCAAATAACGTTACTTTAAACGCCTGTAAGCAACAGTTTTCTAAAATAACTAAATGCAAAACATTCCACGTGAGTGTTTTTACTCACGAGTGAAAGACAATTCACACGTGAATTTTGTAAATAAAAACATGTAATTCAATGCACCCCGCACCGAATTACCGGCGACGCCAATGTAGTAAAATATAGACATTTTACTATGGAAAAATTCTTCCGGCGACGCCAATGTAGTAAAATATAGACATTTTACTATGAAATAATGTCGCCTACCTTAAAGTATAGTATAAGGTGACGACCAATGAACAAACTCTACATAATGGTAAACGGTACAGGTAGCAAACAACTCGCGTCGCCGGTAATTCGGTGCGGGGTGTATTGAATTACATGTTTTTATTTACAAAATTCACGTGTGAATTGTCTTTCACTCGTGAGTAAAAACACTCACGTGGAATGTTTTGCATTAAGTCAATGACATTTTAGGAAACTGTTGCTTACATTAGTTATAATTAACGTTATTTGCAAATTTCCAACAATTTGACTAATTTGGCATGTTATTTTTTCACCCGTGAGTAGCATTTGAACACGTGGTGGTATCACGGTCCAATTATTTTGATAGTTTCGTTTTCATTAGTATTTAGTATTATATTTATCGTACAGCGTTTTTTGTAAACGTTAGTGCGAAAATTTTGAATATTTTCATTACTATTTAGCTTACAATATCGTTAAGGCGTTTTTTGCAAACGTCAGTACGAAAATTTTTGATATTTTCATTGTCTTGTGCAAATAACTTTTTTTTTTCTTCTCGGTTCATTCAATTTCGGTCACTTGTGCCACAAGGACTGAACTTTATTTAAAATTGTTCGTATATTTCATCCTTTTGCACGAGGCAATTATTTTGTTTTTTTTTCTATTGAAAAATTTTGTCACTCGTGTTGACAATTTTCGAGGAGCGCCGTTTTCTTCTCGACTTGTAATTTAATTTGGATACAGAATATTTATATATATTGTTGCTTTTTCTCTCTAAGTTCCTTAAAAAAAATATTTTGGGGGGAAGTAGAGAGATAAGTGTTTTTGTTAGTTTTATGTAATGTATTTCACAGAGCTGTTCACTCAAACCTTTTGTTTTACTATTTGAAAGGCACGGGTTGCTTTGAACAATGTTTCAGT
>NW_026918418.1:0-14328 GCF_032062105.1 Saccostrea cuccullata | reverse complement strand
AATTACGGTAAAGATCTTTCTATCAATGAAGCATTTTTGAATCATTAATAAAGTTATATACGTATTTTTTAAAATCTTTTACAGGTTAATATACTTATGTATTTTTATAAGAATTTGTTTTAATAAACCTAGTAGATTTAACAATTAATACATAAACAATATTACAATAGTTCGCACTATTTTTATTTACCGTATATAGATACGCTGATGTATACAACTGAAATTAAAAAGATATAAAGATTGATATATATAATGCTTTCTTCTTACATTAAAATTTGTACCATTTTCAAAAGTCCTCTAAGCTGTTTTTGCATTCTTGTCTATAGTGAATTGTGTGAAAGTACGAAGAATATGTAATTGATAAGATTGTTAATAAATAGCCAAGAAACAGTCTTTAAAAGAGTTATCCTATATAAATGGTTTGCAAATGAGTTGACTGATTCTATCATGTAATAGACGATCAGTGCTTTAGAAGTCATAAGGGAGAAAATATTCAATCGATGTTAATATATAAAATAATGATCAAAATATGTACTTCATTTTAAGAAAATTAATACAGTATATTGTATATATCATAAATTAATTAAAGTACTCACATAGAAATGGCGATTTCATTCCTTTAATGAAAAGTTAATCAAACATGTTAAATAACTATAAAAGAATATTGGCATATTTAAATAGCTCAAATCCGAAAAATAAAACGAATGTTGATATAGATTCTATGTTTGAGTTTTGATTATGTTTTGATTGAGTATATGAAAACAACTATTTCAAGATTTCTGCCGCTGTATGTAAAATTATTCAAAGTGATTTTTGATAGTGGCATAATACCAGGACATTGGTTAATAGGGTTAGCTAAACCTATTTATGAGGGTAAACGTGACAGGAGCCATCCTGAAAATTACAGACCAATTACGTTACCTAGTTGTTTAGGAAATATTTTTACCAGTATACTTTGTGACCGTTTAAAAACTTTTGCTGATGAGGTAGAGTTAAAAATTGAATCTCAAACAAGCTTTAGAAAAGGTTATTCTACTACTGATAATCCATTCGTTATTGATTTTCTGAGTAAATATGCCCTGAATAATTATAAGAAAATATTCTGTGCCTTTATATACTTCAAGCAAATTTTGTTACGGTCTAGAGACATGGTCTATGGACTACAGTTTAACAACGTTGAATTGGTGGAAAATGTTTTATAGATTTATTAGAAACATGAATAAGGATGTTAAGTCAAAAGTACGAGGGTCATTCAAAAAATACGTAGACAATATCCCTCATTATTAAATAATTTTTACAAAATTTTATGATCAACACAGTTTTATATGTAAAAACATGTTTTTAATCGATGTGCAAAGTTTCATTCCATTTCATTAAATGGAACTCATGTCAGCCAGTTTTAAGAGCAATATGTTTCATCGCCACGGAGCACGGTTAATAACATTGTAACTTCAAAAACAACATCGAGAAAGTTTTTCAAACATACGCTGTTTTTATTCCATTTATACACGACTTGAAGCGTCTTCCCCATTGATTAAAACGTATCCGTAACACTTGACACCTAATTTGCTGTCAATTATTTGAGTAACTTTAGTTAGATTGTCATTGTTTTCAAATTCTTTACCCTTGTTACTCTGCTTTTAAAAGTCCTGCGCGCAACAGTAAAGCACACATCACGTTTCATGACGTTACTAACTTTTTTGACAAGAATTTGAACTGTAAACTGTTTCTTTGTAGACCGTTTATCGCCCCAATCAAAGTCTCCATTACTCAACGATTGTATTTTCCATTAAAATTAATGCAGGGCTCATATTATGTATATTTCGTGGTTCCTTCCGCATTTTCAGAGTTTGTTTTAAAGGTTTCCCGAACGCAAAACACATTTTTAAAGCTTCTCGCTGCTCCGTGACGTCCTCCGACGTCATGGTTTTTTTTCTGTTTTTAATCAAGTCTATCCGTCTTTAAAAATTGATATCTTTTAAACTAAGCAAGATATTTCATTACCTTTTAGCTTATGGAGTAATAAAACAAAATTAAGATTAAGTATTGAAATTTTGTTTCCTTAAAGTGCCATTTATAAGATTAATGGCTATAAACATTTTAAATGTATAATCAGTAAATAACTCAATTTTGACCCTGCTCCGTGACCCCATTTTTGCTGTCTTAATTCTTCAATAATTGTGATATATACATGTATCAAAATATACTCTAATTTTTTCACTCGAAATATTTGAATCTGTTGTTAAAATATGTGTACCAAGATGGGTTGTAAAGTGACGTTAATTAAAAAAGTTATTTAAAAAGTCTACGAACTTTTTGAATGACCCTCGTACAAATAGGTCAACACTTATCAGATTTTTTTGTGTAATTTTGGTATTAGACAAGGGAAAATTTATCACCTTTTTCATTGTTCATTAATGACCTAGAAGATAATTAAACCAGAAATCAAATAAATGGTTATACATGTCAGCAAATACAAGATGACATGTTTGTTATGTTGAAATAATGCATACTTTTTATGCTGATGATACGGTCTTAATGTCTGAACCTGCTTCTGATTTACAAAAGTCACTTGTTGTGTTTGCTGAATACTGTGATTTATGGAATCTCCGTGTTAACATAGCCAAAGAAAAAGTCCTTATTTTTTCTAAAGGTGCGATGCAAAAACGTAATTTTTAATATAATGGTATGATTATCGAAAATGTGAAATAATTTTGTTACTTGGGTTTATTCCTGTCAAGAAGTGGAAGATGTAATAATGCCAAAAAAAAAAAAAATAAAAAAAAAAACAGAACAAGCTTTAAAAGAAATTTATAGAGTCTTTCGTAAATTTCGCTATTTTAATTTACCAATTAATTGTCAGCTATACTTGTTTGATACAGTCATCAAGCCAATATTACTTTATTCTTGTGAAGTTTGGGGATATGAAAATTCAGACATTATAGAAAAAGTTCACTCAAAATTTCTGAAATTTATTCTTAATCTTTAATCTTAAATCTAGTACCCCAAATTGCCTGGTGTAGAAACAGGTAGATACCAACGGTCAATACTCATAAAATAAAAAATGGTTATGTAATGGGCAAAAATTTTAACAGCCCATGAAGTAAGCTTACAAATGTTATTTAGTCATATTTTTGTAGGTGTTACATGTATATCGATGGGTCGTTTGTTCATCCATGGATAAAATGTGTACAAGATGTACTTTATTCTTGTGGATTGTCCAACATATGGACAAGTCAAATATTTCATAAGTTTATATAGGCTTCAGTCAATCATTAAAGATACCCTAAAATGTAAATTTGAACAAGAATTGAGAAGCATTGTTGATAATTTACCCAAGTGTATTAATTATAGAATTTTAAAAACAAACTTTGGTTTAGATAATTATCTGCTCAATTTACCAAAAGTTTGGAGTTACACTTGCAAAACTGCGAACGTGTAATCATCATTGCCACTTGAAAATGGTAGATGATATAATATTGACAGAAATTTAAGAATATGTACCATTTATGATTGTTAAATTATTAGTGATGAATTTCATAATGTTATGGAATGCAAGTACTTTTTGAATGGCTGAAAATATTTCTTCACAATAGATATTGTGAAACTCTTAACACTTTCAAAATTAATGAACTAATGAACAGTAATAATGTAGAAATACAAAAATCATTGTCAAATTTTATCAAGAAAATTTTCAAACTGTCTGTTCTTCTTGAATCCTCCATATATATATATATATATATATATATATATTCAAAAAATTATTTTTCCTTGGTATAGGGATAAAATAAAATCCAAATTCACATGATAAACTCAAACTTTAATCTAAAGCGCTTTCGCCCCATGCAGGCTCATCAGTAGATTTGAAATTGTAAACAAATTGTTTGTTTACAATTTCAAATCTACTGATGAGCCTGCATGGGGCGAAAGCGCTTTAGATAAAAGTTTGAGTTTATCATTTGAATTTGGATTTTATATATATATATATATATATATATATATATATATATATATATATATATATATATATATATATATATATATATATATATATATATATATATATATAATCCAGAATTTGGAAAAGATGATCACATTTTATTCCAAAGTATCTTTCCGTTTTATAAAGTTACTGAGGAAAATGAACAGTTACGGCGGGCCAAAGAACAATATTTCATTGATAAATTTAAGCCTAAACTAAACAGATAAATGTTCTGATTTAATCAATATTGTTTTTAAAATCTTTAAAATTTATTAATTATTGATTATTTAAGAAATAAATAACAAGTTTATAAACTTCAATGGGAATTGAAGTGGGTCGGTCACGTGATCAAATCCTGTGAAGGCCGAAGGCCTTCTCAGAAGATTTGATCACGTACCGACCCACTTCAATTCCCATTGAAGTTTATAAACTTGTTATTTATTACTTATATATACATTTGAGACAGACAATTTAATATTTTCGAATTTAAATTATTGCACTAACTGTCCGTCGTAGATTTTGAAAAATGACGCAAGGTGTAAATCGGCTTGCATGGCGGTTACGATTCGAATGCATTAGGCTAAGGAATCTATTTCGAAGGGGATATTTTGTGAAGGCTACTTGTGATCAGTAATAGTGAATAGATTGTTGTCTGGGAATATTTTTATTCGTGAAATTTGATTATCGATGGGGAAAAGACACAAGAAATACGTCCGAAGTTTGATGATAAACAGTTGGAGGAATTTCGGTCGTCGGAAAGGGATGGATGGATCCGATGGATTGAGACACTTGTCCGAGCCAGTTAATTTGCAGTTTGATCAAAAACATTCTGCGGTTTCAGAAACTAAAGACATACTTATCGTAAAACACTGATAAACACGGAGACACTGGCTACAGCTTTGCATTGAACTACGAAAATGCCGAGGAGTTTGGCAGTTGTTCTTGGCATGATTGCAATGATATTTTCCAACAGATTTACACATTAATCGTGAGTAGAATTTAAAGATAAAATAAAAGTTTATCATGAAAATTTAACCAAAAGTCTACCCCGAAAATAAGGATGAACGTTAGAGACTATGCAGCTGACAAAAGAATTAGCGAATTAGTAAGTGAAGAAATATGTCAACAAACGCTAGTTTTCTCTATATGTACACAGGTTGAATCGATAGCCAAAATGTAAGAAATACTTGTTTACATTGTAAATAAAAAATTAATCATTTTACCTGCTTATTTTGTTCATTTTTTATACATGAAAAGGAAGTAGAGCAGGTAATTTTATAACTTATGTACCGGTAGATATTATTGCGCCGTGTGATTCGGCCATGCATTGACCTCTGACCTCCGACAAACTTCATACAGAATTGAAGATATTTTCTCTCTGTATGTTTATATAGTGGAAAGATACCACAAATGTATATATTATTGTGTAAATATGTATCATTTACAGTGTCAAGTCTATTTAATTTGGCGCTTTCTACGGACATTTTTTTGCGCCAAATTTTAACGTTGTCCTTTAATTATGACGTCATAATGACGACGTTATCATGTCATGTTGCTATTGTTATTCAAAATCCACTGAAGAGCCGAATGGCGAAAGCGCTTTGGAATAAAATGTGATCATCTTTTCCAAATTCTGGATTATTTTTCTATATGTTCATACCTATACCAAGGACATCTTGAATTTTAATATATATATATACTAATCAAAATTTCTAAGTCCCCACGTAAGTTTTTGTTTTACACTGCTTTTATATTAAATAATTCAGACAATATAAATTGAAAACTATACATGATAAAAAGAAGCAGAATATTTTTTTTTCACTTAATCTACTTATATTGAAGGACTTTAAAACAAAATGCAGAAGAGTGAAGGTACCCTAGAATTAAAAATTCGCAACGTTCAATACTGTTTTTATCCTCCGTGCAAACGAATTAAGATCAAGACGATTGCTTCTCAAAGAGTTCACACAATTAAAAAAAAATCTTTATTGAAGGTTATTCCATGTATGGACTAGGTCGTCCTCTATATTTCCGCTAGATTCTGCTGCTGGAAAAGCGCTCAGTCTCTGGTTTATCTTGTCCCATTCATGTTCTATAGGGTTGAGATGTGGATGACATTGAAGCTTACCGAAATTGTTTGTACCCAATATTAATCTTACAGTACATAAGGTCTTCTTAAACGCATTCCCCACTCTTCCAGTTTGTTTCTAATGATTTGGATGATTAAAGAGACTTGAATTAATTTTTAATGAGTGCAGAGAAATTGCACGTGCAGATAGGTTCCTTCCACAATAGTTAGTAATTCTTATGTAGTAGCCCTGTTGATGTGTCGTTGCAGTGCGTGTATACGCCTTGACCATGGGCACTTCCGGTTCCAGTTTGAGTGAATTTCCGGTTAAACTCTAGGGTGGTTAAGTGGTATTTCTTGAAAATCTAGCAATTTTTAATGATTATAAGGAATACAAGTAAGCTTTGTGCATCTTCCTGACGGTATTTTTAATGGTTTTACATAAAACAAACAAATACAAAAGAAGGAAATACAACTTTCCTTTACTACCACCAGCTTGGACCATGGCAACTTCACTTGCACATTGTCGTTCGTACATACACGGCATTTTAAACAAGCTTTTTTCTGTTTTTCCTAAACAACTAAAGATGGAGAACACATGGCAATTTATATAAATGAAAGATACACCCGAAAACATATGAAACTCGCACTTCATGCTTTTTAACAAAAGGGTCATCGATGAGTAATTACACATTCGATTTCAATTTTTTTTGGCCGTAACAGGCAATCATCGAAGAATTAAGTCAAACTTGTGAACAACTAGTTAATTAATGTTAAGGTTTTTAAATACTTAAAATGATAAAAGTGGGGACTTAGAAATTTTGACAAGTATATATATATATATATATATATATATATATATATATATATATATATATATATATATATATATATATATATATATATATATATATATATATATATATATATATATATATATATATATATATATATATATATATATATATATATATCCAATGAAAAAAAGTCAGAAATCACAAATCTCGAAAATCATTTTTACTGTTAGCGCTTTCTGCCTAATGGCTCTTCAGACAGTTAAAAGTTAAATATAAAATTGCTTAGTAACGTTCATAAGCACGACGTCAAGTATTGTCCATTGTGACGTCATAATAACGTTAAAAGGTAGCATTATAATTCGCACCGTTACAATCACTTAAATAAACCAAAAAACAAGTAGAAAATAACTTTAGTTAAAACTGAAGTAATTATTTTCTGTTAACTTTTGGGTTAAATAGTTTAATGAAGTAGTCCTCCTTTGCTACTCTGGATATTTCACAGTCATTGTGCATTTTAGTAAAGGGAAATTTAAATTATTTCAATTTTATAAAATGCACAATGACTGTGAAATATCCAGAGTAGTAGTATATATATATATATATATATATATATATATATATATATATATATATATATATATATATATATATATATATATATATATATATATATATATATATATATATATATACTAGACAAAACTGCTAACACACCACTTGTTAATTCTTATTTGTGGATTAAACATTTGCCGGATCGGTGCTAGTGTATATAATATAGCATTATTTTCAAAGCAGTGGGATTGGCAGATGTCTTTGTATCATGAAAAGACCTTTGATCGACCTTCGTGTCCAAAAAGCAATTTCCAGCTGTGCACTGCGCACCATTCACTTTTGTCCAGATATGAAATTCTTGATCACTATAGGTGGTTTGTGAGGTTGCGACAGGAGTATGCCCCTAGTTATAAATCAAATAATAAACAGTCTTTGACTCTCATATAGCCCAGTTATCATCCAGTGCTTTAATGTCCACACCAAATCCACTCAACTTCCGGTTGACCTAGTTTTGTAGAACGATTTTCACGTTATTGTATGCTGCTAACTTAAAGCCATGGCTATCTGTAGAAAACATTTTTATGTTCGATAGTCTATTTACAACAAATTTAATCGGTGAGATTCATAAGCATTTTATTGTTTTCATTTTTATAGATTTTTCGAAAGGAACCACCTGCAGATGCCATACTGTCTGCTTTAGCACGCCCTTCTTTCGCCAAACGCCGCATACGGTAATTTTTTTTCCGAGTTTTTAAATTAATACAAATGTAAAGAACAGAAATACAAAAAAATTGATTTTTTCTTCAAAAATAGAAAAGACACGATTTTATTGTTTTCTACGAAAGCCGGATAGGCTCATTTTTGAAAAGAAAAAAAAATATTTAATTCGTTATAACGAGATAGTTATCTCGTTATAACGAGTTAGTTATCTCGTTATAACGAGTTAGTATCTCGTTATAACGAGTTAATTATCTCGTTTTAACGAGTAAATTATCTCGTTATAACGACTTAGTTTTATCTCGTTACAACTATTTAGTATCTCGTTATAACGATTTAGTATCTCGTTATAACAAGTTAGTTATCTCGTTATAACGAGTTAGTATCTCGTTATAACAAGTTAATTATCTCGTTATAACGACTTAGTTATCTCATTATAACGACTTAGTTATCTCGTTATAACGAGTTAATTATCTCGTTATAACGACATAGTTATCTCGTTATAACGACTTAGTTATCTCGTTATAACGAGTTAGTTATCTCGTTAAAACGTATGAGTATATCGTTATTACGAATTAGTTATCTCGTTATAACGACTTAGTGTATAACGACTTAGTTATCTCGTTATAACGAGTTAATTATCTCGTTATAAAGACTTAGTTATCTCGTTATAACGACTTAGTTATCTCGTAATAACGACTTAGTTATCTCGTAATAACGAGTTAGTTATCTCGTTATAACGACTTAGTTATCTCGTTATAACGACTTTGTTATCTCGTTATAAGGAGTTAATTATCTCGTTATAACGAATTAGTATCTCGTTATAACGAATTAATTATTTCGTTATAACGAGATGAATTTTTCCCTTATAAAGATTTTATTATTTTGCTATAAAAAGATAATATTTGGTAATATTGGATAATTAACTCGTTATAACGAGATAACTAAATCGTTATAACGAGATAACTAATTCGTTATAACGAGATAATTAACTCTTATAACCAGATAACTAAGTCGTTATAACGAGATAACTAAATCGTTATAACGAGATAACTAATTCGTTATAACGAGATAACTAATTCGTTATAACGAGATAATTAACTCGTTATAACGAGATAACTAAGTCGTTATAACGAAATAACTAAGTCGTTATAACGAGATAACTAAGTCGCTATAACGAGATACTAAGTCGTTATAACGAGATAACTAAGTCGTTATAACGAGATACTAACTCGTTATAACGAGATAATTAACTCGTTATAACGAGATAACTAAGTCGTTATAACGAGATACTAACTCGTTATAACGAGATACTAACTCGTTATAACGAGATTACTAAGTCGTTATAACGAATTAAAATATTTTTTTTTCTTTTCAAAAATGAGCCCATCCGGCTTTCGTAGTTTTCCTACCCCTTGGGAAAAAATAATTTTATATGACATTAAGTACCATAGAATACAAGACAAGAATTTTGAACGGTATTAAAACAATCTTAACATCTAAGTGTTTGACCTAACTTATAAAGGTTATGCTGTGATTTCAATATTTCACCAAAGAGATCAACAAAAAAGAATTTTATTTGAAACTTTCCATGCGAAACAAGAATTAATTTTTACGGCCAAAAGTGTCAATAAGCAAATTGATTTTTAATTAAAAACGTTGGAACTAATTTGAAATAAATATTGATGAAAAATAAGATCAGAAATCGTTTCTTTCACATACTAGAAAATGTTACATAATTTTACAATACATCTACATGTACCATAAGTAATGTATCTGATATAAATAAAGTCATAATAAAACTTTTCATTTAACGATATCCAATTGCAAACCAATCTTTTCGAATAAAAAAAATGAACTGATGTAATAAAGATTTTAAAGCATGTCAAATAAAATAAGTTAACCCAATCCGAAAGAAGTCTCAGATCCTATTATGTTTTGAGTCTAATAGATCAAATTTGAAGATGCATGTAAACTACATTTCCTTCGAATACCTTTAGTTTGTGTTTATAATATATAGAACAACATAATCATTAGAAGCACATCATTCTGTTTTTGAGATGAAGATTTAGTAATGGCCATGATGTGAACAAATATGTATATGTTTGCACTCATTCCAGGGACGCTCTATTTTATCTTGTTCCTCTATTTCTTGATAAGATTTTTGGGGGAGGGGGGGGGGGCGCCTGGAGATTTTATTCCATAAATACTTTTCGTTCGCAGAAAAGAAAACATGATTACATAGTTAGACAGTATGTTTAGCTTTAACTCAACAAAATTATTCAAATTGAACAAAATTCAATCAAATATTTGCAGCAATTTGAGATTTTTACTTATTTATTGATGAAAATAATAAAAGTTTGTTTGGGACGTTGATAAACTGAAATTTTTTACGAGCTTTCATAGTCTTTTAAAAGTTAAAGTATAAATAAATACATTCTCATGAAATTTTAAAACATAAGTTAAAATTCCA
The DNA here is from genome assembly GCF_032062105.1 of Saccostrea cuccullata. Taxonomy (NCBI): domain Eukaryota; kingdom Metazoa; phylum Mollusca; class Bivalvia; order Ostreida; family Ostreidae; genus Saccostrea; species Saccostrea cuccullata. Next base: position 3,739 of record NW_026918418.1, on the reverse strand, counting down.
CAACAGCAATTTGAATATATTTTCTCTGGTATCTGTCATATTTTGTTTCAAAGCATGTGCGCTGAAGTTAGTTCAGGGGACACTTGGTACAGAAGTAAACGAGTTTTCCTATAGTGATTTTTACACACTAAAACCCCAATTGCCTATCTAAATTATGCTAAATTATGCAGTCAAAAGAGACCAAAAAACAAAAAAATTCTACAAAAATGAACAAAAACGAAATAGACAAAAATCAAAAAGAAAGAAAATGGAAATAACAATTCCCTTTATCAAATAAACCCCGTGACAAGTTTGGTTGAAATATATTGTGCTGCTCCTTAGAAGGGGAAGAAATTGAAAAAAAAATTAAGGTTTTCGAGGGGTGAAAATTTTCAATGTTACACTCAACTACATGCAATATCAATTATATTATAATGAATATTTTATACAAAAACATATTACAGTGAACCATGCGCGCATAAATTCCGCGCAGTCGCTCCTTTTTGTAATACCACCCGTTGTCAAGCAATGTTGACTGTTGCTATGCAGGAGGGCGTGGCTTCATTAGTCAGCGGGTAGTAGTGTTTTTTTTTCAAATGTTTCTTGACGAATCAGTTTCAAGTGATTACACGAAAGTTTAATAGATGTCAATATTATACCCAAACATTTCAAAGCATACATTTGTAGAACAACATGAATTTATTTTATTGTGAGGTGCTGTTATTTTGGCGATATTGATTTTATTTTTAGACCTCAATATCACCAAACTACATTTTGAAAAGTATCTAGTCCTATTTTTCCTTCAAAATTCCGTATTTCCTATTTGGCATCTGTTGTAAAATATTCAAATTAAGACTGATTTATTCATTGAAAATAAATGCAGATTTTTTTGAAACTTTAAAACCTATTCAAAAGGTCGAAACATCAGGTCATTTACATAAAGCATCATACAATACTCCTTAAATATATATTCTATCCCTGCCTAAATTCCATTATGTAATTTATTTTTTCATTTGGCTTTTCCGAAATATAATAATAATAATAATAATAATAATAATAATAATAATAATAATACTTTATTTAAAGAAGGTAGCCCGATTAGTGCATGCACTATTCTTCCTCGGGGCCTTCTGTAGACAAGAAACAATATACATACATATACAAATATACACAATCAAATAATCATAAGTTATTTCGACATTGTTTTACAAATATTATGATTTGATGTTTGAAAGCATTCAGTGTTTGAGACATTTTTATATGTACAGGTAAATTATTCCATAAGATCGCACCAGAGTATTGAAAGGAGTTCTCAAAAAGTTTACAGCTACGAGCTGGTACACACAAGTCTAAATTAGATTCTGATCGAAGATTGTATTGATTATTATACTGGAAGTTAAACATACTATTTAAATAAGTAGGGTGAGAGTTAAACAATGATTTATATAACAAAACATATTTATTTACAATAAGTTGCTCATACACTGTGAGCCAATCTAGTTTCTCAAAGAAAGGTTGTGAAGGCGCATCAGGAGGAGCATCTAAAATACATCTTGCAGCGCGTTTTTGAAGCTTATATACTCTGTCAAGATTTGAGTGAGAAGTATTACCCCAAATAGTTAAACAATAATTAACGGAAGGCATAATGTATGCATTGTAAAATAGTTTGCGTGTTTCAATTGGAAGATACTTTTTAATTCTACGGAGGGCAGAAATTTTACGTGATAGTGTTTTACAAACATGGTCAATATGTACATTGTATTGTAAAGAATTATCTAAATAAACTCCAAGAATTTTTTCATTTGAAACTATATCAAGTTTTTTGCTTGATACAAATAGATTAATTTCATTCTCAGGAAAGTTTGATCTCTTTTGATGCGTACCGACTAACATGCTATTGGTTTTTGTAGCATTTAGAACCATTTGATTTTGAGAACACCATTTTTCTATAGAAGCTATATCCGTTGATAATGTATCTACAATAGTTTGAGAATCTTTACTTGATGTATGTAAGGTGGCATCATCTGCAAATAATTCTAATTTGGATTTTGTAATACATAAAGGAAGATCATTAATGTAAAATAAAAACAGAAGGGGGCCTAGTATAGATCCCTGTGGAACTCCCGCTGTGACTTGCTGATAAGATGAATGTTTATTGGACAGATGGACACTTTGAAGTCTTTCACTTAAGTATGACCTGAACCATTGTAAGGTTATTGCATCAAAGTTATAACATTGTAGTTTTTTAAGTAGAATATTATGATTGACAAGGTCAAAAGCTTTACTGAAATCAAGAAAAACAGTACCAACAAGTTTACCTTGGTCCATTTCATTTAACCATTCATCAGTAATTTTTGTAAGGGCTGTTTGGCAAGAATGTAGTTCTCTGAAGCCTGATTGAGAATCTACTATAAGATCAAAATCCAAAAAAAGAGATCGTATATATTTCGCAACATGTTTTTCAATAATTTTTGATAATGTTGGTAAAATAGAAATAGGCCTATAATTATTTGGATCTAATTTGTTTCCTTTTTTAAAGACTGGGGTAACTTTTGCAAGTTTAAAACTGTCGGGGAAAATACCAGTTAAGATACTGGTATTTATAATGTGGGTCACAGGTTTATGTATTATTTGTGAAGTAAGTTTCAATAGGCGTGGCCCGATGGTATCAACACCTGAAGATTTACTTGTATCTAGTTTATTGAGTAAAGTTAGTACTTCGTCATGATTTATGAGTGGGATAGAAAACTTGTCTGCATCCAATTTTGACTTAACAAAATCTAACAGATTTGTAAAGTCATTTTCCTCCTTGTTTATGCCTGAGAGAAGTTCTACAGAAATATTTGAAAAATGAGAATTAAACAATTCTACTATTTCTTGTGTATCCCCTGTGATATACTTATTTTTAGCAAGTGCAGCTGGAATATAATTACGAGATTTAGAAGCTAAAGTGTTTAATACATCCCACATTTGTTTTGAATTCTTATTTAGTTCTATAGCTGTTTTATAATAATTAATCTTGGCGTTTTCAATTAGTGATGTGACTTTATTGCGCCATATTTTGAAATTTTCAAAGTCTTTATTTTTATGGAGGGTATCACGCATGTGTTGAGCTTGCAGAATTTCCGGAGTTAACCATTTAGGTCTTGTGTCATGCTTAACTCTCTTTGTTTTTACTTTTGCATGTTTGTCTAATACAGCATTAAAAAGTGAATAGAATTTGTTGAGTGCTTCATTAGGGTCTGAGAATAATTCCAATGATTGGAAATTTACCTCTTTTAAGTCTACAAGAAAATTATTTTCATTAAATTGTTTGAAGTCTCTGTATGTTATTTCTGTGTGTTTGAATTTGTTTATATTGTTATTATTTAATTTTCTCGTAAAACAGACAGGATAATGGTCAGAGATCGCAATTGATGGCACTGCAGATTCACATATGTTTTCTGGTAGGGTAGTATAAATATGGTCAATAAGAGTTGATGAGGTGTTTGTTATTCGTGTAGGTACATTAATTAGTTGTGTGAAGTCATATTCTTCAAACGCAGAGGTCCAGTATCTTGGGGGGTCTTTAATCAGGTCGATGTTAAAGTCACCTGTTAAAATAATTTCAGCATCGTCACAGCGGGATGCACAATTTATCTCCCGTGTTAGACTTTCTACCCAGCAGGAGGTGGCAGATGGGGGCCTATATGTGGTACAATAAAAGATTGGTTTTGAATTTGGGATATTAATTTCGATCCAGGGCTAATAAGTTAAGACT
>NW_026918417.1:0-14312 GCF_032062105.1 Saccostrea cuccullata | reverse complement strand
TATTAATAGTAAAAAAAAAAAATTAACAAACTAGAATAAGTATAAAGAATTGAAGAAGACTGTATAAAATAGACATATTACAACTGTTTTAAAAATATTAGAGAGATACGTGTAGTGAGGGGGTGTTTGTGTGTGAGGAAAGGTGTGTGTGTTTGTGTTGGGGGAGGGGCTTTCTTAAAAATACCTGACAGCAAAAAAATTTCTCTGAACTATCCAAACGCGATATGCTCTTAATTACATGAACAGAAAGTTAGGGGTGTTAGGTATGCCAGTTAGATGGTATTGGAAATTTTCATATCAAAACTACAGCAAAAACAAAATATTATGTAAGAAACAGTTTTCTTCCCAAAAGATACCGATGGTCTAAAATGGGTTTGTTTTGATATCTATCCTTCTATTATGTGCATTCTTTTCGAATTGGCTGATGTGTAATGTTAGTAAACCAAAAGAATTATATAGAGCTGCATACCAGGTATATCATATTGCATTTTAAAGTGTTTGTAAACGTGCTGCCCGTAATGTTATATTAAAACTGTTTTTTTTTAATTTACGCACGAATAGATTGAAAGACACACTTGACTTTCTGTTGGAAATATATGTTTAAAGCTAGGATTTAAATCGACAAAAAGGAGAAAAAAGTCAGCTCTTGGTTTTTCTTCTGAAGAACCGCAAAGCCATTTAAAGATAATATTATGTACATTCAGGTTTGGTGAAATCGTCACCTCCGCAATAAAATTGAGTGTCAGAATAGGGGGTCAAAGTGTCACATAGGTATTTGTAGGAAAAAACCTTCAAAATTCTTTTCAACAACACCAAGGTCATGTTAAGTCAAAGTTATATATAAAAAAGCGTTCACAGATTGTATAGATTAAAACTTGTTCAATGCCTGAAACCCGGGATAGGATGGAGCTACTATGGGGAATCAAACTTTTACATGGGTCTATTTAGGGGAAAAAATATAAGAACAACACGGACATGTTTAGTCATATTGATATGAAAGTATTCCTATGTATTGTACATTTAAGTTCAACAAATGATGACCCCTTTGGTAGGGTGGGACCGCAATAGAAGATCAATGATCTACATAAGTATATATATGGGAAGATTATTAGTTATGATGAGCAAGAGCGCCAATATTGTGAATTTTAAGGCCATAGGTCCAAGGGTTCTGGTGTTAGGGCGGGGCTCAATTGATTATATAGTGAAAATGCATTTATTCTTTAAAAATCGTTAAAAAATTCTCTGCTTTTAGGTATTAAATAAGCTAACGAAGCACATAGTTATGATGAGTAAGAGTTTCTCTTCCAAAATTTTGAATTTCATGACCCCAGGGTCAGTATTATGGTTTTAGGGTAGGGGCTCTATCGATTACAAAGTGAAAGTGTATTTATTGTTTAAAAATCTCTTCCTTTTCTCCTGGGTTTTATGCTAATGACCCAAGTATATATATTTATGACGAAGAAAGGTGCATCTAGTAAAATGGTTATTTTTAATGCCCCCCCCCCCCCTTCTGGATAAATTAATGGTTTGAAATCTGGTTTTTTGTATTAATCAACCATTATATGATAAAATTTGCAAAATTTTGAAATATGTGGCCCCAGGGTCAGTGGTTCCTTTGGGGTGAGGTGCAAAACTTGTTATAAAGTGGAGGTGCCTTTTCTCTTTGTTACTCTGATCAACCTCTGGGTATTAAGTGAATAGAGTAAGCGTGCTAGGTTTATAATTATGACAAGCAATGGTGCCTCTGTCAAAATTTTGAATTGTGAATTTCATGAACTCTGGTTTAAAACACCAACCAAAGTTATTTGATTGAAAATTGTTACACAATACTCTGATGACCTATAAGGCCCGTGGGCCTCTTTTCTTGTTAATTGTCTGATGTGAATTATAAAAATTTATCCTATGCTAAATCGTATAACAGTTTATAATTGTTAATACATATATTTATTCGAAAACAAAGAGATGATTCGAAATGATTGAATTTGTATTAAAAAGAATAATGATATATGTTTAAAGTCAATCAAATATACCCTCTTGTACAAAATTGTCATGGAGGGGAAAAATTGTTCCCGGTTCAGGAGTCTGTTTTACAAAAGAACTTACGACTAAGACCAAACATTTTAAATAATTGTAAAATTTTGCAAAATTAATCATTCTCTTTGAATTTTTTTCTGTAAAAATATATTACCACATTCCTTCAACAGAGTTAAAAATAATTTTCGATATGAATTAAAAAGTTATATGAGAATTAAATTTGGTCCTAAGTCGTATGTCCTTTGTAAAACAGGCCCCAGAGCTCTAAGAATACACTTTAATACTTTTTTCACACTTTGTATTCATGTTTATTTTACCTCTACTGTAATAACTCTATATTAAATTAATATCATAAAAATGCCTTTTTCCCCGAGAAGAGACTCTTTTCCTCATCTGAGGACTTCTCCCTGAGAAATCAGAGCTACTCACTGGAACTACTCCTTCATGAATATTTATTAGTAATTTTAACCAATCAATGTGTTCCAGGAATTTCGAGTCCGTGACGTAATGTTATTAGCAATGTAACTCAAGAAATTGCAAATTTATGGTTCCCCGCCTTGCCGCCTCGGGAACTAGTTTCCTCCCTCGGGGAAACATAAATTAGCTATTTCCCTCGTACCCATTCCATATAACTGTAGAATATCAAGGGAAAAGGAGAATTTGAATTTTTGATGGGTATACCCAGAATATTTAGGTCTTGTCATTCTCAGATACCAAAGTTAACGAGAACGGAAAAGAAAGCTTATGACTTTCGCTGAATAGAACTGACTTGGCATTTGTATGTCCTTAAAGTCACTGAAGATAGTATTTACAGCATAAGAACTATGTCAATGGAGATATTTTTCGTCCGCGGACCTTACTAGTAATTGGGGTGGGAAGATGTGTTAGGGCTCAAGAAACCTTTTTTTTTTGGGGGGGGGATGGAGAAACACGACAGAGAAAGGACCCCCCCCCAAAAAAAAAAAGAAAAAAAAAAAGGAGGAAGTTAAAATCCGTACACTTTAAAAGCCAATTTTTAAATGTCAACATGACTTTTAATATAAGGAACAAAATTAGGCATAGTTCCAATCAAGACACATGCGGTGTCTGAGAACAGGTGCTTGTGGAGACTTACATACAGGCATCACCAAACATATACATTATTAACATGATTAACTCAAAACATAACTGCTCAAATATGTGGGGGGAGGGGGGAGAAGGTGAAAAATTCCCTTCGTGTACATGTACAAACTTTAAACTAAACTATGTGAATGTGTAAATAATATAAAAGCAAGCTGAATACTCGTATATGATATAAATAATATACAATTAATAAAATTATCATACAGTTCAACATGTTTTATAATAGGATTTGTAATGTTTATGTTTTTTTTTTAATTAATATCATGAATCTATTGAAATTTAAATAATTATTTTGAAGGAATGAAAATGAATTATGAGTTTAGATTTTTTTTTTTTATTAAAATCTTCCGAGCTATTCGTGTGCTATAATGCCATCTATTTTCATCCGATGATGTGAAACATGTATCATTAGGTTTTCCTATTTTTCTCCCACAGAATCACTCTATAGAGACAACAATTTCAAGCAGTGTTGCCAAAAGGCATCTGACATTGGATAATAATGCATATGAATTTTCACAAGTAAAAATCAGGTTTGTTTCTTAAGAAAATAGTTTGAAAATTGTGAAATTGTGAAAAACTGTCTGTTGATTCTTATATACCTGAATCACTTTGTCTGTCTGTCTGCCCTTGTAGTCATGCCCTGACCAGCTATAATTATGTAATATTTACTGGAAGCTCATACAGTGTACTTATAACTAGGGATGGCAATCGAATGCAGAATTGCTAATCAGCAGTCATGGGCATAACTCAAACAAGTTTAAAAAAAAACTTAAATAAGTTATTTTACGCACACAATTTTTTTTTTTTGAATAACAAGTTATTTTTATATCCTACTTGGACATTAATTTCTTAGAAATTTTGTGTTTCCTTCCAATATGGATTGCATTTTGTGATTGCATTATGTAATACTAGATAGAGTGCACCGACTCCAATGGAAAATTGGTGAGGAGGTGGAGATAAACGGCATTTAAACCTTATTTTGTGGTTTTATCCATATGCTGTATATGTCCAATTTTTATCATAAAATAAAAAAAAAATCCCCACTTTCCCAAGACTTTTAACACTTTTCCTGCATTGAGCAAAGTTTAAATTTAGTCAAACATTTGTTTTTGTCTTGGTGCCCGATCAAAATTCTGTAGTGCATGGGGTGTGAAGTTAGGGAGGAATGCCACAAAATAACTTAAACAAGTAATTAATTTATTGAAGCTATTTGAGAAAAGTAAAGTGTTTCAGTTACTAAGGCTAGGAGAAAGTTAAGGTCATAGCAAAGGAAAGTAACTCATTGAGACCAAAAAAAATAACTCATTTGAAAATAACTTAATTGTTTAAGCTATGCCCCTAACTGATCCGTTAATCGCAAGACGTTCCGACTGATTAACCGGTTAATCACATTAAATTACACATTTTCTAAATTTCTTGACTTTTATTCAAATATTTCTATCCATTTACACAAAAATAGTGAAAATGACGGAAGTTTTAAAAAATATTAGGGTTAAAATGTTCTGGCTTTTTTTGACAGATATGAAGGGATGTGCTGTGCAGCTGTTACAAGGATGAAAATATGGCTACCTCACTGGTTGTGATGTTTCTTCAGCGAGCAAATCTTCATCAATAATCAGGATTAAAAAATAAAAGTAAATTTATGTAGATCTAAAATTCTTTTTTTGATTCACATGTTCTGTTGACATGAGTAAAAACTTTGTTTTGAATTAAAATATTTTATCGATAAAATAAAATTTGGTAAATAAAACCTACTATACGTTTACATATGTACTCTTTTTAGAATAATAAATAATATGTAATTGTTCTTTGTTTTCTCAGCCAAGAAAAAGAAACAAGATAAACGGAAACCGTGCAGTTTTTCCTTGTTTTACCAGATACAAGAAATCTCTGGTATGTGCTTTTTTTCTGTCCTTTTTTGCTCACCTAAGTTGAATGCGGATCAAATTTTGTCTGTAGTCTGTCTGTCTAGCTGTCTGTCTGTCCATCTGTAAGGTTTTCAGATTTTCAATTTCTCTAGAAACCATGGACCAATTTCAACCAAACTACAGAAATAATCAAGAACCGAGCGCACTTTTTTGTACGCAATAAATATACAGTTTTTTCAATGGGTGGCACTGTAGTTTTCCGGTCTTTCAATATATTTTTTTTGGGATAGCTACAGATCTGCAGCTATTTCTCAGATAGTGTAAGTTCACGTTCATTCAAATTAAGACTCCCAGGGGAGGGGTGATGGAATAGGATGAGGCCACAGTGGGGGATCAAAGTCCTACATAGGGCCAGGCATACATATCAAAAACAACAACTTTCACAATCTTCTTCTCAAGTAAAAAGCAATGCCATGTTTACTCATATTGATATAAGATTATCCTCAGGAAGTGTAGATTCAGATTTCTTCAAATGATAACCCCCCGTGGGGATCCGGGTTAGAAAGGGGTCCTCAGTACCCCCTTGCTTGTCGTAAAAGGCGACTAAATGGGACAGTCCTTCGGATGAGACAGTATAAACCGAGGCCCTGTGTCGCAGCAGGTGTGGCACAATAAAGAGCCCTCCCTGCTCAAAGGCCGTAAGTGCCGAGCATAGGCCTAAATTTGCAGCCCTTCAACAGCAATGGTGAAAAAATCATTTGAGTTATTTTTGAAAATAACTTAATTGTTTAAGCTATGCCCCTAACTGATCCGTTAATCGCAAGACGTTCCGACTGATTAACCGGTTAATCACATTAAATTACACATTTTCTAAATTTCTTGACTTTTATTCAAATATTTCTATCCATTTACACAAAAATAGTGAAAATGACGGAAGTTTTAAAAAATATTAGGGTTAAAATGTTCTGGCTTTTTTTGACAGATATGAAGGGATGTGCTGTGCAGCTGTTACAAGGATGAAAATATGGCTACCTCACTGGTTGTGATGTTTCTTCAGCGAGCAAATCTTCATCAATAATCAGGATTAAAAAATAAAAGTAAATTTATGTAGATCTAAAATTCTTTTTTTGATTCACATGTTCTGTTGACATGAGTAAAAACTTTGTTTTGAATTAAAATATTTTATCGATAAAATAAAATTTGGTAAATAAAACCTACTATATGTTTACATATGTACTCTTTTTAGAATAATAAATAATATGTAATTGTCCTTTGTTTTCTCAGCCAAGAAAAAGAGACAAGATAAACGGAAACCGTACAGTGTTCCTTGTTTTACCAGATACAAGAAATCGGTGTGGTATGTGCTTTTTTCTGTCCGTTTTGCTCACCTAAGTTGAATGCTGATCAAATTTTGTCTGTAGTCCGTCTGTCTAGCTGTCTGTCTGTCCATCTGTAAGGTTTTCAGATTTTCAATTTCTCTAGAAACCATGGACCAATTTCAACCAAACTACAGAAATAATCAAGAACCGAGCGCACTTTTTTGTACGCAATAAATATACAGTTTTTTCAATGGGTGGCACTGTAGTTTTCCGGTCTTTCAATATATATTTTTTGGGATAGCTACAGATCTGCAGCTATTTCTCAGATAGTGTAAGTTCACGTTCATTCAAATTAAGACTCCCAGGGGAGGGGTGATGGAATAGGATGAGGCCACAGTGGGGGATCAAAGTCCTACATAGGGCCAGGCATACATATCAAAAACAACAACTTTCACAATCTTCTTCTCAAGTAAAAAGCAATGCCATGTTTACTCATATTGATATAAGAACATCCTCAGGAAGTGTAGATTCAGATTTCTTCAAATGATGACCCCCCGTGGGGATCCGGGTTAGAAAGGGGTCCTCAGTACCCCCTTGCTTGTCGTAAAAGGCGACTAAATGGGACAGTCCTTCGGATGAGACAGTATAAACCGAGGCCCTGTGTCGCAGCAGGTGTGGCACAATAAAGAGCCCTCCCTGCTCAAAGGCCGTAAGTGCCGAGCATAGGCCTAAATTTGCAGCCCTTCAACAGCAATGGTGACGTCTCCATATAATGAAATATTCTGGAGAGGGACGTTATTCACGTTAAACAGTATACAATCAATCAATCAATCAAATGATGACTTCTGGGGGGTAGGGTGAGGCCACTTTGGAGTATCAAATTTTTACACAGGAGAATATAGGCAAAAATCTACTCATGATCAACAAAGTATTGTTTATAGTCATATTGATATTGAAGTGAAGGATGCTCAGGAAGTGAAAATTATGTTTGTGTAAATCATAACCCCCTGGGGTGAGGAGGGCCCCAAAAGGGGATCAAAAATTTACAAAGGTAAATATAAGAGTTTTTTTTTATTTCTTCTCAAGAACAGCAAAGCCATTACAATGTTGATATGGAAGAATAATCAGAAAGTGTAAAAAATTAAGTCCACCTCCCCCCTAGCCCATGTAAGAACTGATTTCTGCTTATCCTAGACAATGTTCTCAGGTGAGCAATGTGGCCCATTGGCCTCTTGTTTATATGTTACAACAAACTTTTGATCATGGCTATCTGCAGGGCTAATCATTTCAGAAAATGTATAATTTATATTTATATACCTAAATATATAGTTTAATTCCATTGAATAATTTGTAATTATTGATTTATTAGACAGGTTATATTGTGAACACTTGAAGACTTGCTATATATTGCGACATCAAAAGAACTCAGTTCTCAATAGAAAGGTATTTAATATGTGTATATTTATGTATTTTGATTCTTACAAGTTTTTCAATATGTTTATACAATCATGTAGTTATGTTTTACTGAATAATTTGTAAATATTGATTTGTTAGACAGATAATATTGTGAACACTTGGAGGCTGCTATCTATTGAGACATCAAAAGGACTCAGTTCCCAATAGAAAGGTATTTAATATGTTTATGTGTATTTTGATACTTTTAAGTTTTTCAGTTTCTTAAATCGAGAACATTGATACACAAGGCCATCTTTAAAAACTGTTTGGTTGCCTTGTCTCAATGATTTAGTAACTAAAACAGCCCAAATAAAAACTTTTCTGATTTCACATTTGCAGGTGTTTTCGAATAAAGAAAAGAATTTGGTCCTGATCTGCCTACCCTGTTTTTTATCCTCAGTCTGGAGAGGGCAAACAAACATATTCTGTAAGGATGGCCTGATCTTAATAATAAGTAATAATAAACTTATAAAGAGAGGCATATTATAATAAGTAGTAATAAATATATATTAAATAATTATTTCACTTTATATAATACATGTATATCTTCAAACTACTGAACAGATTGGGCAATATGCATACAATGTCTGTAAACAACCTGTTATTGATGTAGAAAACTCTAGAACAGTGATGTAATTTACAGAGAGATCTCCCTGAAGGAAATCCACACAGGATTATAAAATCACATGAAAAAGAAACAGAAGTCTGGTGTCAGTGATGTATACAGCAGTATTACACAAATCTGTCAGAGTGTCTGGGGTTAGTGGGTGTTATTACATTACCCAGGTGTCAACAGACCGGGTCTGGATCAGTGATAATGAAGGCAATCTCATCTTAACAAACACGAGAGGTGTTACACTAGATAAAGTGACAGGTTTATATCAATATGGTTATGGAGTACATACTGTGACTCGGGATAGTGCTGTGATTTATATAGACAGTGACCGTAACATCATAAAACGATCTAAAGATAAAGAAAAGACCAAAGTGATACCATACACATCACCATGGGAACCACACAGTGTCTACAGCTCCCCCTCCACTGGACACTTGCTGGTCGGGATGTATAATACTGATACATATACAGGCCAGGTAAACCGTTACACCAACACTGGAGAACACATACAGACCATACAGCACGACAACACAGGTCAGGGACTGTATGAATATCCTGGATACATCACAGAGAACCGCAATGGAGATGTTATTGTGTCTGACTTTTACCGTGATGCTGTAGTGGTGACAGACAGTACAGGGAGACATCGCTTCTCCTACACAGGTCATCCATCAGGATCAGGACTAGATCCACGTGGAATCTGTACTGACGCGCTGTCACACATCCTGGTGTGTGATGTTAGAACCGACACAGTACATATCATTGACCAGGACGGTAACTACGTGACAATGTTAGGGAGAGAACAACACGGGATATACAAACCATACGGCCTGAGTTATGATTGTGATACACAGCTTCTCTGGGTTGGATCATGGGGCAACAACAAAGTAAACATTTACAGACTTATCAATGAAGGGGACAATCTGACTGGTGAGTTACATTCTTATATGATTGTGTGTCTTATTTACATGTATAGGTATTAGGTAACTATGTTTTATGTACAATGCTACATCTAGGCCTACCATTATTTACAATAATTTAATTATTTAGGAAGACACATTCACTGTTGTTTCAACTTGTATGTGTTATATCAAATAAAACATTTAAAATGATAAGTCTAATTACATTACATCTTTCATTGAATTATAATTTATCACAATAAATAGCAAGAAATATTTTCAAGATGAGGATGATATAAATTATAAATTGTACTTTAACTAATACTTTATGGTAGAATACTTTTACATGTTTTAAAAGAGTTTGGCAAAGCAGTTATTTCTAGAAAGAAAAAAATGTTTGAATCATGTTAATACATGTAAATGTTTATGAACTTGTAAAACATCCTCTGGAATTAATTAAATTTCTCACGTGTGTAGAGTTTTATCAAGTGTATAGATGTTACTGAAACATATAAACAATTGTCTCTATAGACTTGTTGAACAAGCATTCTGAGAGTATTGCATAAGCAATACATGTCCCCTACCGGGTTCCCCTTTTTCTTCAGGATGTCATTTTTTAATGTGCAAAAGTCATGTCCAAGGTTAAACTGAAAGATTTTTAAGTTGTAAATTCCTTAAATCTAATAAAATAATAAACATAAAGACGCCAGTTCAACTCATTTATACATCGTCTTTTCCCCGCTTCATATTTTTGTCGACAATCAGAAGTTAGCGCAGTTCGAACCCGATCTTAATTAAGCGATAATGAAAAATATTCAAAATGCAATAATTCTGTCAAAAATCAATAAAGCGTAACAAAATTCACACTTTATCTGTAACTCATTAAGATACACTCACTTACCAAAATTCAGCTCAATATCTGCAAGCATTTAGAAAAAAGGTGAGGAAAACCAAGTGGGAATGAAAAATATTCAAAATGCCATAATTATGTCAAAATCAATGAAGCGTAACGAAATTCGATCTTGATCTGTAACTCATTAAGATACACTCACGTACCAAAATTCAGCTCAATATCTGCAAGCGTTTAGAAAAAAAGTGCGGAAAACCAAGTGGGAATGAAAAATATTCAAAATGCCATAATTCTGTCAAAAATCAATGAAGCGTAGCGAAATTTAAACTTGATCTGTAACTCATTACGATACACTCACGTACCAAAATTCAGCTCAATATCTGCAAGCGTTTAGAAAAAAAGTGCGGAAAACCAAGTGGGACAGACTGACGGGGACGGACAGACGGACGGACGGACAGACGCAGAGGAAACCTATAGTCCCCTCCGGTTTCACCGGTAGGGGACTAATAATAGAGGTGCTGGGCAAAGAGAGATAACTCTAAATAAACAACACTGTGTTTTTTGTTGACATGAACATTGACAGTGCATATTGTTTAAAATGCAAATGGATTAAAAAAACAAAAGTAAAATGTATACATATAATATTTTCATTTACCATATAAAATATAGGGATTATAAAAAAATATGGTTATGAATTGTTTTTGTATTTAAATTTTAATGTAGAAAATCATGTAGGATGAAACAGGGGACCAGACTAATTAAAATCTATCGGATATATGTAAAATGGGTGTAGAGTGGGTGGGTGTAGGCTATAGGGATTTGACAATAAGTTTTTGTAGTTGATTTTCTTAAAACAAAACATTAGTTGTAAATTAAAAGGTTCTTTCTGATAAAATTAACAAGGTCAAAAGGTTACTGTCAGTGTGTGGAGGCCATGTGTATATGAATGTGTAACTAAGGAGGCAATACTTATTCCCAGTGGACCTCTCCCTTACATGAGCAGAAGGTAACATCTTATATTTTAAGCTTCTTCTTTGGAACTAAAGGACCAGTTTCAAACGACTCTGACATATAGCAGTTACTAGTAAAGGGAAACTAAAATTGTAAAGTTCATCCTCCCAGTGGCCTTCTCTCGTGTCTGAGGGCACTTCTCTAAAGGTCATATTGTAAAAATACATCAATTCAAAAACGAAATGAATATTTTCCACTTTAACTGATGAACTACATAGAAATAGTGAGTTCAGTGTTCTTTTGATGAAATAGGGAGAGGGGCTCTATTGATTAAACATTTTAACATGTTTAAATACAGAAAACATTATTTCTTAGAAAAAAATCTCATCTCTGCTCTTAGATAGTAAGGAAATAAATTAAGAGTTTAGTAAAGATAAAGGGTGGGTTCTTCTTTCAAAATTGAAAAAAAAAAGAAAAAATATCATCTGTGTGTTCTGAGAATAATTCTAATTATTCTTTTATGTTTTAGATAAAGTGGATGAGTTAAAAACGTTCTTGAGAAAGGAGAAGACAACCGTGTCCCATGCCAGAGGAATACTTGTTGGATGTGCTGAGGCTGGAAAAACAACGCTACTGAAGAGATTAAGAGGGCAAAGTCAGAATGATGGTGAAGTTACAGAGTCCACCAGGGGACTGGAAGTCCATCAACATCTTTTCATTGTAAAAGACAGAAAGTTAGAAGGTAAATAATTTCTACATTTAGCCATCAAGAATGGACAGGATTTCTGTTGTCAAAATCTTATTTCTTGAATGGTTTTACATCTATAGACATTTACATGTCACCCTATTACATTTCTGCAATGCTCAACCCTATTTTTCATAGAATCAAAACCTGTATGTAGACCTGATTTGAAGAGATCCGTTACAATTTTCAGCCTACTAATTTTTTTAGCTCACCTGAGCCGAAGGTTCATGTGAGCTTTTCTGCATACATGTTTACTCTACGGATTTAGGCAGGAGTCTACCGCTTTTTCACTCCATCTCCAGCCTACTGATTTAATTCAGAAATCTAATGCTTTTCTACAAAAGTTGCATCTAAAGTATTTTTCGTTCGCTTGTGTATCCATTTATGAAGCCACTCTCATAAAACCTTGTTAGATATCGCGTAATTTGACTCAGATGCATACAAACGCTTTTTAGCTCACCTGAGCCGAAGGCTCAAGTGAGCTTTTCTGATCAAAATTTGTCCGTTGTCTGTTGTCGTTGTTGTTGTTGTCGTTGTCGTTGTTGTCGTAAACTTTTCACATTTTCATCTTCTTCTCAAGAACCACTGGGCCAATTTCAACCAAACTTGGTACAAAGTATCCTTGGGTGAAGGGGATTTAAGTTTGTTCAAATGAAAGGTCACGCCCTTTTCCAAGGGGAGATAATCATGAATTTGTTAAAAATTAATGGCATTTCTAAAAAAATCTTCTCCTCCAGAACCGCTGGGCCAGGAAAGATTAAACTCGTGTGGAATCATCCTCAGGTAGTGTAGATTCAAGTTTGTTCAAATCATGACCCCCAGGGCAAGGGTGGGGCCAAAATGGCCGACCCAAGTTTTACATAGGAATATAGGAAAAAATTTAAAAATCTTCTTCTCCAGAACCACTGGTCCAGGAAAAATGAAACTCCTGTGGAATCATCCTCAGGTAGTGTAGATTCATTTTTTTTTAAATCATGACCCCCGGTGCAAGGGTGGAGCGAAAATGGCCGATCCTAGTTTTACATAGGAATGTATAGGAAAAATCTTTTTCTCCAGAACCTCTGGGCCAGGAAAGATAAAACTCATGAGGAATCATCCTCAGGTAGTGTAGATTTAAGTTTGTTCAAATCATGACCCCGGGGGCAAGGGTGGAGCCAAAATGTCCAACCCTACTTTTACATAGGAATATTTAGGAAAAATCTTTAAAAATCTTCTTCTCCAGAACCACTGGGCCAGGAATGATGAAACTCATGTGGAATCATCCTCAGATAGTGTAGATTCAAGTTTGTTCAAATCATGACCCCCTTGGGGCAAGGGTGGGGCCAAAATGGCCGATCCTAGATTTACATAGGATTATATAAATAAAATCTTAAAAAATCTTATTCTCCAGAACCACTGGGCCAGGAAAGATGAAACTTATGTGGAATCATTCTCAGATAGTGTAGATTAAAATTTGTTCAAATCATGACCCCCAGGGCTAGGGTGGGGTTAAAATGGCCAATCCAAGTTTTATATAGGGATATATAGGGAAACCTTTTAAAATCTTCTTTTCAAGGACTTCAAATGTATGATTAGTGATATTTATATAGAATTCTCCTCAGGTAGTGTAGATTCTAGTTTGTCCAAATCATAGCATGTACTTTTTCCTACTTGATGTGCTCAGGTATGCGCTGTGGCCCCTGAGCCTCTTGGTATGTTTGATCACTAAATATTTGTTTTTAACTTTGTTTTGCTTTTCTGATCACATTTTGTCCGGCGTCCGTGTGTCTGTCCCTAAACTTTTCATATTTTCGACTTCTTCTCAAGAACCGCTGGGCCAATTTCGACCAAACTTGCCACAAAGCGATCTTGGGTGAAGGGGATTCAAGTTTGTTCAAATGAAGGGAAATGCCCCTATTCAAGGGGAGATAATTGAGAATTAGTGAAAATTTGGTGGTATGTTTTAAAAATCTTCTTCTTAAGAACTTAAACCACTGTGCCAGGAAAGTTGAAACTTTGACCCCCGGGGGTAGGGTGGGGCCACAATGTCCGATCAAAGTTTTATTAGCTCACCTGAGCCGAAGGCTCAAGTGAGCTTTCCTGATCACATTTTGTCCGGCGTCCGTCCGTCTGTCTAGCTGTCCGTCTGTCTGTAAACTTTTCACATTTTTGACTTCTTCTTAAGAACCACTGGGCTACTTTCAACCAAACTTGCCACAAAGTATCCTTGGGTAAAGGAGATTCAAGTTTGTTCAAATGAAGGGCCACGCCCTCATTAAAGGGGAGATAATTGGGAATTAATGACATGGTCGCATGTTTTAAAAATCTTTTCAAGAACCACTGTGCTAGGAAAGATGAAACTTATGGGGAAACGTCCTCAGGTAGTGTAAATTCAAGTTTGTTCAAATCATGACCCCCAGGGGTAGAGCGGGGACAAAATGGCTGACCCAAGTTTACATAAAAATGTATAGGAA
>NW_026918416.1:0-14368 GCF_032062105.1 Saccostrea cuccullata | reverse complement strand
GACCACATGACCGAAAATTACGAAAATTGGTCAGATGGGAAATTTAGTTACTGTGCATCAAAATCAATATTGACAAAATACTCAGCCGTAAAATTTATGACGTCACGTAGGGAAAACGCTAAAAAGCCCAAAACACGTGCAATTTGATAACGACGTGTTTGTCCACAAATCTTGTTGCTTTATTTGATGCATATGAGGTATGCACATCGTTTTTCAATATTAAGAGACATTATGAATTTATTGCAATCTTGGCACAGTTTACGGAAGTTCAATGGGGTCTTGTTTTCAAATTGCTTAATTAATGAAAAAGGCAACAACGGTTTACTAAGCAGTCTCTTGTAAATTTTCCCCCATAAAACTTTTTAGCCGTTGTCAGAGAGGGTCTGGAGTGGATTTCAATCAACCGTGACGATGACGTTAACGCGAAACAGAGTCATGTTACGAGCGGGTTATTCGTCCTGCCATCTCTTAAATCGCCACCTTACTACTACAAAACAGCCATTTATAGTGTACACGATTATAATCATTACATTCATACGAAATTTGAAAGAAAACAATTCCACAATTTGGTTTTTTTTAGCCAGTCAACGTACTGTTGTATTCCTACTCACTGGCGCATGCGCGCGCCGTTTGACTTATTTTTTTGCGTTGTTACTCATGCTAAGTATAGCCAGGGTTTGAAAGATAAACACTCTGACGAAATTCCATGCAAAGGAGAAATAAGACTCTGACAGATACACGAGATAGACATTGAAGATAATGAGAGTTTTCGATTTTCCCTTGTGGGGGGTATCGTCATTTGAGCTTCAATAACTCATGAATAATTTCACAAAATCATATGAGAATTTGGTTATATCTTTTTGAAAGATGATTTTAAAAGTTAGATAGGAAAACTAAAAAGTATTTTAAGAAAAACAAATTTAATTCACCTCAAAAGTTTACCCTGCGTTTCTTTTTCCTTTCAGTATATATATATATATATATATATATATATATATATATATATATATATATATATGTATGTATTCAAGCCACCAGTTTTACAATAAAATAAGAAAAAGATACAAAACAGTATAAATGAAATTTCACGATCTATATTTTTTTTAGAATAGAGAGAATATACCAATATATTTTGACTGGTGATTGATTTTCTTTCAATTAGGTTTGTATAATAAAAGAATCAGTTTCTGACTCATTATGTAAACCTAAATATCCTGATCCCAGAGTCCTACGTTTACCTGTCGCTGAGATGTACCAGCCTCTCCCTGATGGGAACTGAGCTGGTCTGTTCCCCACCAGTTTGCAGTTGATGTACATTAAGATTTGGTTCGGGGATTTCAAAGAGGTCTTTAAAGTGGAGTGTGATTCGAATGTCTTTTTCTTTCAGCTGCGGTTGACATGGGAATGTAATTTGAACCTCTTTTCCATCACGTGATTTTATGTGTATTATTACTAGAAATAGAGAATGTCATATTTAAAATGATTTAACAGACTAATATGAAATTTATTTGAAGTATACAATAGTACTATGTCGAGCATCGAAACCGGCAAGGATAGGACACCTGCATCTCTGCCAGTCAAGGTTTACCACCCACTCCTCTCTTTCCCAACAGAGCGGATCGAAAACTCTTGGAATGCAAGGATTTGGCATCTGCCATTAAAAAGCCAACATTTGGCATTAATTATTGAGCTACTATGGCTTAGACATGCCATATCAATTTTACAGAAAGCAAATTTTTATTTAAAAATAAGTTCTGAGCAATTAAAAAAAATCGTAAATACAATGTAATAATTCGTTTGTACAATTTAGAAAATCGTTTCTGCAATTTTTAAAATTGATTTAATGTTGATGGTGCAATTAACCTTAAGAAATCGTTCAAAAAATGAAAGGATTCAAACGATCTCTTTAATAATAATAATAATAATAATAACTAGACCTTATTTTTGTCGTTCAACAAAAACGGAGGGCTTTTCGGCCCCTAAAATTTAAGGAGCTTAAAGAAAATTGGTTATTACATAATAAAATTTTAAAGGTTCATTATGCTTTAAGTTCTGGTGATATCAATAATGAAACATTACAAGTCACTATATTCATCAACGGCTACTCAAAGAGACGTAACTCTTTCATGATTATTCAAAAACTGCAAAAAAAAAAAAAAAAAAAAAAAAAAAAAAACCAACTGTTTTTTTATTCACTTAAACTCCTATAAGGAGTCAAAAAGTGACCCTACGGAACATATTTCTTTAACTGCCCTTCTTAAGCTTAACTCAAAACCGAAATCACTTCGAATATCAATGGGTAAATAAAAAAGTTACAGGCAAAAAACTATTTTCTGTACTGACCCCTAAAATCCCTTTAATTTTAAGAAATTTTTTTCATGACCTAATTACCGGAAGACAATGCTAGAGACATTATTCATGTGAAATATCACAAGAATTGCTTGCTTGACCTCTGAGATAATGAAACATACGTGATTTCAAATTTAACATAGAAATCTCCATAGGCAATTTAAAGGCTCTCATAGAACCAGAAGTACTCTTCATATCCATACTAACAATAAAACTTAGAGAGCATAAAAGACTCCAAAATTTTTGACAAAGGGAGATAACTGTTACGCAATTATTCTTGAAATTACTCAAAAATACAAAATTTCAGATCTCTAAAACACCTATAAGGGATCAAAAAGTGACCCAACGGACAATAATTTTTAAATTGCTCTTCTTATGCTGAACTCAAAACCGAAATCAGTTTGAAGATTAAAGGATAAATAAAAAAGTTATATACAAAAAACTTTTTTCCGTACTGACCCCTAAAATCCCTTTTATTTTGAGAAATTTTATTTTCATGACCTAACCACCCGAAGGCAATACTAAAGTTATTATTCATGTGAAATATCATGAGACTTGCTTGCTTCCCTTTGAAAATAATTGACCTTCCATGATTTCAAATTTAACAGAAATCTCCATAGGCAATTTTAAAGTACTTATAAAACCGGAAGTACTCCACATATCCATACCAAAATTAAAACATAGAGAGCATATTACACTCTAAAGAGGTTGACAAAAGGAGATAACTCTTGCACAAATATTTTTGAAAATACTTAAAAATACAAAATTTCAGATCTCTTAAACACCCATAAGGGTTCAAAAAGTGACCACACGGACCATACTTTTTAAATTGCCCTTCTTATGCTGAACTCAAAACTGAAATCAGTTTTAATATTGATAGATAAATAAAAAAGTTCAATACAAAAATATGATTTCTTTACTGGCCCCTAAAATCCCTTTTAATTTAAGAAAATTTTATTTTCATGACCTAACCACCCGAAGACAATACTAAAGTAATTATTCTTTTGAAATATCATGAGACTTGCTTGCTTTCCTTTGGAAATAATGGACGTTGCATAATTCCAAAGTTAACATAGAAATCTCCCTATGCAAATTTAAAGTACTTATAAAACCGGAAGTACACCTCATATGCATACCAAAATTGAAACAAAGAGAGCATATTAGACTCCAAACAGGTTGACAAAGGGAGATAACTCTTCCGCAATTATTTTTTAAACTACTTAAAAATACAAAATTTCAGGTCTCTATAACACCCATAAGATATCAAAAAGTGACCCCACGGACCATAATTTTTAAATTGCCCTGTTTATGCTTAACTCAAAACTGAAATCAGTTTGTAGATTGGTTGACAAATAAAACAGTTACAGGCAAAAAACGGTTTTTCTGTACTGACCCCTAAAATCCCTTTTATCTGAAGGAACCTTGTTTCATGACCTATCCACCAAAAGACAATAATAGAATTATTATTCAAGTGAAATATCACAAGAATTGCTTGCTTTCCTTTTGAGATAATGGACATTGAATGATTTCTAATTTAACATAGAAATCTCCTAAATCTTCTAGTTGACCCCTAAAAATCCTTAATTTTTAGAGATTTAGTTTTCATAACCTTTTCACCTGAAGACAATAATAAATCAATTATTCCCTGTAAATATTACTAGAATTGCTTGCTCTCCTTTTGAGATAATGGAACAGGAAAGATTTTTTTTTACTACAGAAACTCCCATAGACAATTTCAAAGCCTTATAGAACCGGAAGTTCTGGTCTGGTGGACTTGAAACTTACCTTACAGCCTTTCATTACGTTGTTTAACAATATTTAACCTTCGAAATAAATTTCCTACATTGTTTTCAAAATTTTAAATTTCAATCCCCCCTTTTCTTAATTTTGGAGCCCTATAACACCAATATATACCACAGGTGCTAAACCACCAACGATGACTTTTTTGTTGATATTACTGTGTGGAATATTTTCCTAAATTATGAACCAAACTGCATGTAAAATAAGGAAAGTTTTAGGCTTTAGAGAAATTTTAGTTTCTGGCTTATAAATACCGGAAGTGACGTTTCCGGAAGTACAAAACCTTACTTACGCGAGACTTTTAGATATGCTGTCTAATGATGTTGTTATAAATTTCATATCTCCAATGATGTTCTTTAAATCCTTGACCAAAAAGTGTTAGGTATAATAATAATAACTAGACCTTATTTTTGTCGTTTAACAAAAACGGAGGGCTTTTCGACGCCTAAAAATCAAGAGCTTTAAAAACTTACATGATATAAAACTCATAAGGTTCAATTTCACAAAAGTTCTTTTGAGATCAATACTGAACTGAAAACATAACGATTCTTTTTGTCCATCATTGTCTTCATAAAGAGAAATAACTTTTTCATCAATATTTAAAACATATGAAAATGTACTTTTTTTCAATCCACTAAAACTCATATAAGGGGCCAAAAAGTGACCCCACGGGTAATATTTTTTAAACTGCACTCTTTATGCTTAATGCAAAACCAAAATAAGTTTAAGATTGCTTGAAAAATAAAAAAGATATGGAGAAGAGGCTGTTTTCTGAATTGAACCCTTAAGTCCCTTCTGTTTAAGGATTTTTCTTTTCATGACCTTACCAACTGGAGACAATGATTGAGTCATTATTCATGTTAAATATCATGAAAATCGCTTGCTTCCCTTTTGATATATGGGACATAATATGATTTCATATTTAACATAGAAATCTCCATAGAGAATTTTAAGGGCCTCATAAAACAGGAAGTACTCTTCATATGCATATCAAAATTGAAACATAGAGGGCATATTAGACTGCAAACAGGTTGACAAAGGGAGATAACTCTTGCATCATTATTTTTAAAATTACTTAAAAATACATAAATTCAGGTCTCTAAAACACCCATAAGGGATCAAAAAATGACCCCACGGACCATTATTTTTAAATTGCCCTTGTTACGCTTAACTCAAAACCGAAATCAGTTTCAAGATCTATGGACAAATAAAAAAGTACCAAAATTGAAACATAGAGAGCATATTAGTCTTCAAATAGATTGCCAAAGGGAGATAACTCTTGCATAATTATTTTTTAAAATACTTCAAAATACAAAATTTCAGGTCTCTAAAACTCCTTAAAGGGGTCAAAAAGTGACCCCACGGACCATAATTTTTAAATTGTCCTTTTTATGCTGAAATCAAAACTGAAATCAGTTTGAAGATTGGTTGACAAATAAAAAAGTTACAGGACAAAAACTGTTTTAAGGATTGACCCCTAAAAATCCCTAATTTTTAGAGATTTGGATTTCAGAACATTTTCACCTGAAGAAAATTCTAAATCAATTATTTCCTGTAATTATTACAATTATTACTTTCTCTCCTTTTGAGATAATGGAACACAAATGAATTTTTTTCACTATAGAAACTCCCATAGACAATTTTCAAAGACTTATGGAACCGGAAGTTCTGCTCTGATGGACATGAAACTTACATTTCTGCCTTTAATTACTTCGGTTAACAATATAAAATCTTCAAAATAAATTTCCTACATTGTTTTCAAAATTTTAAATTTCAATCCCCCCTTTTCTTAACTTTGGAGCCCTATAACACAAAAATGTACCATAGGTGGAAAAACACTAACGATGACTTTTTTGTAGATATTTCTTTGAGGAATATACTCCTTAATTTTGAACGAAATTGCATGTAAAATAAGGAAAGTATTAGGGTTTAAATAAATTTTAGTTTCTGACTGATATATACCGGAAGTGACGTTTACGGAAGTACAAAACCTTACTTACGCGAGACTTTCAGATATACTGTCTAATGGTAATGTTATAAATTACATATCTCCAATGATGTTCTTTAAATCACGATCATAAATCTGTTAGGTATAATAATAATAATAACTAGACCTTATTTTTGTCGTTCAACAAAAACGGAGGGCTTTTCGACCCCTGAAAAGAAGAATCTTATATTACACATTAAAAAAAATTCAAATAATAAAATATCACAAAAGTTCTTTTGAAATCAATACTGAATTGAAAACATAACGATTCTCTTTGTCCACCAGTGTCTACTCAAAGAAAAATAACTCTTGCATCAATATTGAAAACATATGAAAATGTGCTGATTTTCAATCCAGTAAAACTCCTATAAGGGGTCAAAAAGTGACCCCACGGCTAATATTTTTTAAACTGCACTCTTTATGATTAACCAAAATTTGTTTGAAGATTGCTTGAAAAATAAAAAAGTTATGGAGAAAAGGCTGTTTTCTGAATTGACCCCTTAAGTCGCTTCTATTTAAAGGATTTTTCTTCCCATGACCTTACCAACTTGAAACAATGACGGAGTCATTATTCATGTGAAATATCACGAGAATCGCCTGCTTCCCTTTTGATATATGGGACATTGTATGATTTCATATTTTACATTGAAATCTCCAGAGACAATTTGAAGGGACTCATAAAACCGGAAGTACTCTTCATATGCATACCAAAATTGAAACAAAACGAGCATATTAGACTCAAAACAAGTTGACAAAGGGAGATAAACCTTGCATCATTATTTTTGAAATTACTTAAAAATACAAAATTTCGGGTCTCTTAAAGACCCATAAGGGATCAAAAAGTGACCCCACGGACCATTATTTTTAAATTGCCATTTTTATGCTTAACTCAAAACCGAAATCAGTTTAAAGATCTATGAACAAATAAAAAAGTAATGAACAAAAAACTAATTTCTGTACTGACCCCTAAAATCCCTTTTAATTAAAAAAAATTTATTTTCATGACCTATATACCGAAAGGCAATGCTAAAATAATTATTTTTATGATATATCATGAGACTTGCTTTCTTCACTTTGAAAAAAATGGACATTGAATGATTTTTATTTTAACATAGAAATCTCCATAGGCAAATTTAAGGTACTTATAAAATCGGAAGTACTCTACATATCCATACCAAAATTTAAACATAGAGAGCATATTACACTCTAAACAGGTAGACAAAGGGAGATAACTCTTTCATAAATATTTTTTGAAAATACTTAAAAATACAAAATTTCAGGTCTCTAAAAGTCCTTTAAGGGGTCAAAAAGTGACCCCACGGACCATAATTTTTAAATTGCCCTTCTTATGCTTAACTCAAAACCGAAATCAGTTTGAAGATTGAAGGGTAAGTAAAAAAGTTACAGGCAAAAAACTATTTTCTGCACTGACCCCTGAAATCCCTTTTATTTAAAAAAAAAATTACTTTCATGACCTATCCACCGGAAGGCAATACTAGAGTAATTTTTCATGTGAAATATCATGAGACTTGCTTGCTTCCCTTAGGAAATAATGGGCATTGCATAATTTCAAATTTAACATAGAAATCTCCATAGGCAATTTTAATGTACTTATAAAACCGGAAGTAGTCTACATATCCATACCAAAATTGTAACATAGAGAGCATATTACACTCCAAACAGTGTGACAAAGGCAGATAACTCTTCCGCAAATATTTTTGAAAATACATAAAAATACAAAATTTCAGTCTCTAAAACTCCTTTAAGGGGTTAAAAAGTGACCCCACGGACCATAATTTTTAAATTGCACTTTTTATGCTTAATTCAAAACTGAAATCAGTTTGAAGATTGGTTGACAAATAAAAAAGTTACAGGGAAAAGACGATTTTTAGCGTTGACCCCTAAAAATCCCTAATTGTAAGGGATTTGGTTTTCAGAACCTTTTCACCTGAAGACAATTGTAAATTAATTATTTCCTATAAATATAACAAAACTTGCTTGCTCCCCTTTTGAGATAATGGAACACAAATGAATATTTTTTACTATAGAAACTCCCATAGACAATTTTAAAGCCTTCTAAAACCGGAAGTTCTGCTCTGATGGACATGAAACTTACCTTACAGCCTTTAATTACTTTGATAAACAATATATAATTTTCAAAACAATTTTCCTATATTGTTTTCAAATATTTTAATTTCAATCCCTCCTTTTCTTAATTTTGGAGCCCTATAACACCAAAATATACCATAGGTGCAAAACCACCAACGATGACTTTTTTGTTCATATTACTTTGAGGAAAATATTCCTAAATTATGAACCAAATTGCATGTAAAATAAGGAAAGTTTAAGGCTTGAGAGAAATTTTAGTTTCTGACTTATAAATACCGGAAGTGACGTTTCTGGAAGCACAAAACCTTACTTACGCGAGACTTTTAGATATGCTGTCTAATGATGTTGTTATAAATTGCATATCTCCAATGATGTTCTTTAAATCCTTGACCAAAAAGTGTTAGGTATAATAATAATAATAAAACAACACGAAAACAATAGGGCTTTTCGCCTGAAAGCGAAAAGCCCTAATAATAAAACAACACGAAAACAATAGGGCTTTTCGCCTGAAAGCGAAAAGCCCTAATAAAACAACACGAAAACAATAGGGCTTTTCGCCTGAAAGCGAAAAGCCCTAATAATCACGGTGTAGTACCTAAACGGCTGCTATCGGAATAAAACCCCGTTCAATGTTGCTATTCGAAAATTGTACGGCTGCTAGCAGAAATAAATATGTTGAAAACTCTTGGAACAAGTTGTAAAACGGTGAAATCATGACCCCAAATTAAGATAGTCTCTGAAAAGTCCGGGTGCACGGAACAAGTAAGGTATTTCTATAGATGTTGTCATGTGTAATTTGCAGAATAGCCCTCTAATGATTTAGAATTAGTAAAATTTCCGAAGCCTATACCAAATCTTAAGTCAATAAATACCCAGTTTTCATGCTTTTTTAAATAATCTATTATTCAGATTGTGGGTATTTTGGTATTTGAAGATGCGTCAATCTATAATAATTCTTAGAAATAATTTTAAAAAATTGAAAAGTGTATTTTAAAGGAGATTTTTGGATAAAACACGATTTTTTAAAGTTACGGTTGCTATCAGGGTCTTAGCATATATTGCTCCGGTTAATAACTGAAAACATCGCATCGGCTGCTATTTGAAAATTTTTCTTATTAACAGAGATATGAAACAACACTTATGGCAGCAAATGTCTAAAATACACATTTTAAATAACCCAGTTTGCATGTGAAATAAGATGTCTATATATGCAGTTGACTTTTACCAACTTAACTCAGGAGTGTAACTTCGATTTTGAAAGGGGGGGCAGAAAAATTCAAATTTATTTTTTGAAAAGCTGACATGGAAAAAAGGAAAATTGTAAAACTTCTTTCAGTACCATTTTTTCTCACGCGCCACCGCCTACCCTTCTTTGACTATGCTGCAATAACAAAAAATTTTTTTTGGGGGGGAGGCTTCAATGAAAATTTTCGATATAGTAAAAGTTATGTTTATAGGAAGAAAGCCAACAGGCCTTTCAATTAACATTTTATAGAGTAAATGTTATGCTTGGAACAAAATGTAGAGGGGGGGGGGGGGGCGTCAGTAACTCGAATGTATCGTATTTTTGCAAAGTAGTGCTTATCTTTGAAAAGCATTGCTACACAAATCAAAAAGAAAGCTTTACACAAAGACCTTTAAATCAATTTGAAATAGCATATAATATATTTTTGCAATCATTTAAAATCATTTCTTTAAAACCTTCCTTACGTTAGAGTCTCTGGGGATTTTTGTAGCCTACATGTACACTTAAACATGTATAATATCTAGAAAAGTTAAAATACGTAAGCTTTGACAAATATTTCTAGTTCCATAATTTCTTTTTCGAAGTACTTTAATGCGCTGGTTCGTTATACGACTAACATGCAATATTCAAAACATCGACCCCCTCGCCCCATTAGGCTTTTATGAGTTCTTTAAATTATATAGATAAGAAAAGACAAGCCCCCCCCCCCCTCGCCACGAAAGAAAGCGAGGTTTTTATACTGATGTTTTCCACTTCTTTTTACTGTCAAATTTTTTGTAAATTGACTTAATATATTTTCATTAAATTTATAATTCTTGGACTCTGGAAGTCTTTGACAATACTACAGCAAATATTATTTTTAAAAAAATCACAGAAAATTCTATTAAAAGGGGGAAAGAGGAGCAGACCTACCCCCTTTTACCTTCAACGTGTTTTACTCGATGTACATGTACAGTATAGGAACGTCCTACGTACATAAATCGTAATAAATGTAAGCTCCTATGAACATACATTATTGTCCACGTTTTACTCTTATGTACATTGTGCACTTTACATGTACTTAAGTGATTATCGAATTTGGACAGCAAAACTTTCTCACTTATGTGAGCTTTATTCATTTGTAATTCATATTTTCAAAAATCAGATACAGAGATTGCTAATTTGTAGGTTTATGTTTGGATTTGTAGAGGTGGGATGCGTAAATATTTGAGACAAATAATCTCTCGTGGTTTGTGAATCGATAATTAAATACGATATTTTAAAATTCCAAATCGTAAATTTAAACAATCTTGCATAATAACATAGCTGGAATATAATAAATTGAATGGTCACATGATTTAATGGCTAACACAAAACAGTTGTGTGTGTGTGTGTGTGTGTGTGTGTGTGTGCATGTGCCATAGGCGTCGGAAGCAAATTGAAAGTTGGGAGGGGGGGGGGGGGGCTACACCAATAAAAATAAAGATTTGCCCAAGTTTTCAGTGCCTATGTTATGTCTACATGCATCTTTGCAAAAAAGTGGGAAGGCTTAGCCCCCCCCCCCCCCCTCTTTACAAAGCCTATGTGTACAGGGTACATGTACATACAAACTCCACTATTTGCATGCATCAAACATACGATTAATATACAAATATACGATTAATTTGTCATTAGATGATCAAAAGTAACATACACGACAAGTCAATCATTAAGAAAGAATAAATAGATATATACTTATATAGTTTTCTTAACTATAATTGCATAACATATGTAAATTGAGGATGTGATTTCATGAAATTTGAAAACTTAAACCTATTCCAATAGTAAACGGTGCCGTTGTCTAATAGTAGCCGTAACACAATATTCTCCTAATAAAAACGCTCTAGCTTTTAAAAAACCCATCAAAGCGGACAATGATATAAAATAACCAATAATATTTACAAGTACACAACGAACTGTCAATTCATCTTTATCAAATACCTAAAACTTCTGACGCGATTTTAATATATTTCTTACGTGCATGTAAATGTACCCAACGCTTTCGACAGTTTTCGTCTTATATATCGACAATTCTTTAATTCATTAAAATTCTAAATATACCTGATAGTTTCAAAATGTATGTAACGTTCCGTAAGGGTGAAATACCAAGCGGCTAAACTTTAATAATTGAATTATTGACCGTTTTGTTGAGCCTGCGAAGAAAAATACTTACAATTTCGTCCATTTTTTTCCACTAGCAACCGCTCAATTTTCAGATAGCAGTAAGGAACGCGCAATTTTTTCTGATAGCAACCGTTTAGGTACTACACCGTGATAATACTTTATTTAGAGAAGGTGGCCTGATTAGTGTGACACACTATTCTTCCTCAGGGCCTTCTAATTACAACAGTATTACATCAAATTAGCAAAGATGAACAACTTAGAAAGTGAATTATAATACACGTATATACACAATGTCACATGATAATAATGATAATCATAATAAAATAGAAATAATAAACAGATATATTTATATGACATAAAAAGTAATATAATGTCACATGAGTAAGATTTAACAATGTATAATTATATACATGTGCAAAAGATATACATAATTCAGAGTAATAAAGTTCTGTTGTTGAAGATATACTTTTCTACATTTCGTTTAAAGATTGGCAGAGTTGGCGCATATCTTATATCTATAGGTAAATTGTTCCAAATATGAACACCGGAATATTGAAGTGAATTTTTAAATAAATTTGTTCGGTGTTTAGGTAGGCGAGGGTCAAAATTAGATTCTGAACGTAAAGTATAAGCATTAGAAGTTTGAGAAATAAATAAATCTTGCAAGTAAACCGGGCTCTGATTGTTAAATATCTTGTACAACAAAATACATTTATGCAAAGTTACTAAGTCAAAAACAGATAGCCACCTTAATTTTTCAAATAATGCCTTAGAAGGAGCGTCAGGGGCAGCATCAAGTATAATTCTAGCAGCCCGTTTTTGGAGCTTATGGATTCTCTCCATGTAATTATGTGGTGCATTACCCCAGATAGTCAGACAATAATTAATGGAAGGCAGGATAAAGGCATTGTAAAAAAGTTTTCTGATTTTCAAAGGAAGAAATTTTTTGATTTTCCGCAAAGTAAACAATTTATATGTTAAAGATTTGCAGACCGAGTCTACATGATCATGAAAGTTCAGTGTTTGATCTATATGTACCCCAAGTAGTTTTTCTGTTTCAACATTGGTAAGGTGTTTGTCAGAGATATGTAAACTGAGATTTTGATTATCTAATTTTGATTTCCTTTGTTTAGTACCCATCAGCATACATTTTGTTTTATCAACATTTAGAGCCATTTGATTTTCTAAACACCATTTTTCAATATTTACTAAATCAGAATTTAGAGCTGTTTTAATACTAAATATATTATTATCGTAAACATGTAGAGTTGCATCATCAGCAAACATATCGATATTTGAATGACTTACATGTAAGGGAAGGTCATTAATATACAACAAGAACAATAGGGGGCCTAATATTGATCCCTGTGGCACTCCTGCTGACAGGTAAGACATCAGAAGAAGTTGTACCAATTTTTACACATTGTGTCCTGTTATACAGATATGAGTGAAACCATTTAATTGACAATTCATCAAAGTTGTAATTCTTTAATTTTTCTATCAGAATTTCATGACTCACTACATCAAACGCTGTGCTAAAATCCAAAAATGTTATACCTATTAGATTACCGTCGTCCATAGCATGCAACCAAGCATCTGTTAATTTAGTTAGTGCTGTTTGACAAAAGTGAAATTCTCTGAATCCAGATTGAGATTTTGTTATAAGATCAAAAGTGGAGGTAAAATCTCGTATTTGGTTTGCTATGTGCTTTTCAATTATTTTGGATAATGTTGGAAGTATAGAAATGGGACGGTAGTTAGTGGGGTCTGTTTTGCTGCCCTTTTCATATATTCGATCAATGCATACTATCTTTGCAAGATATATAACTGTATTCAGCGGCAGCTCACACATATTGGTCCGACCAAAATAATTCCATCATGATATTAAGTAGATACAACATTATTGTTCATGATAAGAGTATTTAGTTGTGTATGTCATACGTTAAAGAAATCAAAAATAACGTCAAAATATCATTAGAAAGTCACTTTCCCCCCGAAATGCAAATAAAAAATATCAATATTCCTACGCTCGCTCCCTCCTCAGCCTTTTTTTTTTTTACATGTTTGATAACAGAGAATAATTAGGTCATTCTTCGATTCATATCTTTTCACCGATGAATTGATAATACTATATCAAAAATTGTATTAAGTACATGTTTATAGCCCGTTAATTATCATACAATTTGTTCTTAAAGAAAAAATTAATCATTCTAGATCTGTGTATGTGTATTATTAAATGACGGAATTTTCAATCCCTGGCCTGCTCGTGTGTACACTTTGTAAACTGTAGGGTATGTGTGGCAAAACGAGAACTGGGTTGGAGATTCGGGTTCGTGTTGAAGTTCAGCATATACCATTATATATAGAACTTGAATAATGTAAGTAATTTCTGCGACAAATACATTAGTATATTTCAGTTATTTTCAAAACAAAAAAGGTTTTCCATGTTTTCAGTTTAGAATTTTCCGACCCGGACCTGATTTTCCCAACCCGGCCATTTTAAACACAAGTTGTTGCAGATGAAAATGTTAGAACAAACTATATATAGTTCAACAGGGATTGTATAATTTTTATTAATCAGAATTCGTATTTATATGATCTAATTAAGAAAAGAAAAGTTTTGTCTGACACCGTAACTTCTCGGCAACACAAAACGTGTTTCTCCGAGCTCGCTGGATGCGTGTGACAGCTCCATTGCACGTGTGTAGACCAAGGCTAAAATTGGTCTTGCGGAC